>NC_056737.1:1737674811-1737834811 GCF_019279795.1 Protopterus annectens
TTCAGAGGAACTGTTCATTTCAAGTCTGCCTTGGTAAGCAGTCTCGCCCTCCCTAAGGTTAAGAAGTCCTAGGTGTTCCTACTGCTAAGTCTAGACCTCTGCCGCCCAGAAAGCTTCATAGGACAGGCCTGGTTCCATTTGATAATTTGCCCCCCCAGGCCATGTTCCCTTTTCTGCCTTTATCCCTTCCAAATTGGCTATGGATCACCTCAGACTCATCTGTTAAGGATATTTTCATGGTTTGGAAGTTCCTTCCTCACTTTTCAGGCATTGCTCAACCTCCTTGGTAACAGCTTTTTGACTTTGACCTAGAGTAAAGAACCTCTAGGAGAGCACCATTTCAGGCCATTCTTCCCACCCAGGTAGGGAAGGATTTTTTTCTAGAATGTTTTGGCTCTGAGAAGTGGGGACATTGAGACCAATTATGGATCTTTTCCTAGTGTTTAGAACATCTTAAGATTCCATCCTTTTTGGAGGTTATTCCTTCAGACATTTCTTCTACTTCCTCTGGCCTTTCTGGTGTCTGCATCTCAAATATGCATACTTTCACATCCCCATCCATCTCTTCAGGAAAGGTTTGCTTTCCTCTTGCTTGAATTTTCAGCTCTCTGCTTTGCCCCCTCTGCTGCTGCAGGGGTATTCACCAAATGCCTCAGTCTCGTCATTCCTTTTTGCATGATTATGTAGTCAGATTTTCACTATCTAGACGTATATGCTTATTCAACCTCTGTCAGGATCTCCGGTTTACTATTTGCTTGGGAAACAGTCTGGGTGTTCACCATAAAAATCTGTACTGATTCCTTCCCAAGATCATATTTTCCTATGCTACAAGCTTCAGACTGTTCCCATGTTAGTATCTCTGCCTGCCACCAATACTCTTGTCTGATTACCTTTTCCCAATCCCTTCCCCTCGTGTTTGTCCCTGTCAGGAAATTTCTCAGGGTCCTGGAGTTCATGGCTTCCACCATTCCCATGCTGCCTGTCACTAGACGTCGTATGAGGAAACTGCTGTGGTACTTCAAATTAGTGTGGCTTCAGGATTTCCACCCCCTCGAGTTCGTTGTCTTTCCTTTCATGTCTCCAACTCTAGCCTCAATGATGGATTCATCAACTTTCTCTCAACCTTTTCAAGCTCAGTTTCCTCTTGGGAGCTCTTTACAGTTGCCTCAGATGGAGTGGGGTGCCTCCTTTTGGCGCTCTAAAGGTTCAGGGTCTCTGGCCTCCTCAGAGGTCAGACCTTAGCATAAGAGAGTAGGGCTATTCTGGCTTTGCAAGCTTCTCATTCCCTCTTTCATTGTGGGCCACTCGGTTGTCAGACAATACCATAGGGGTTTGGTGGTATGTGAGCAAGCAAGGGGGGCACAAGGTCCCATCTTTGCAGGCTAGCTCTTCAGGCCTGGGATTTAGCTATCCAGTTTCAAGTAACTCTTCAGTTTACATTCCGTCAGAGCACAGTCTAGTAGCACTGTCTGCACGTCTGGCGCACAAACTAACGAATGGATGCTTCACAAAGACTTGTTCCTGGGCATTGGCAATCAGTGGGGTATTCAAAGTAAATCATTCAGATTCCCCTGAACAGACATCTTCTGTTCTGTTCAGAGTCTTAAGTCCTGTGGCTTGGAAGGAGATGTTTCTGCATGTCCCGTCCCCCCAAAATTAGAGTTATGCATAAGATCAGGCAACACTCTCTGAATCTTGATGACCGATTTCCTTCTGGCCCAGACAGTATTAGTTTCCCCTTTCTTACTTGGCCTGGGACAATAGCTGCAAGTTACCTCCCTGGGTGGATCTTCTCTCAAGACAAGGGATCTCTTATCCATCCTCACCTGTCCACTGTTCAAATGATACTGATAGGATTTTGATCCCTTTTAAGTTCCTCTTTCTTGAGGATGCACTTAGTCTTGTGGGAAGCCCACTATCAGTATATTGCATTTCAAAATGGAAAAATTGTCTAGTGCCTCTTGCGGTCAGGATCCCCCATTTGTCTGGTTCTGTTTGTGTAATCTGCTGTATGCTGGGTTGGCATTGTTCAGTTAAAGTTCACTTGTCAGCAATTTCTGCTAGTCTGCTTTTGGATTCTTCTCTGCCCTGTAGGTTTCAGGTCAAACAATTCTTTAGGTACCTTTCATATCAGCCCCCCCCCCCCCCCAGGAAGCCTCTTCTGCCTTCTTGGGAACTCAGTTTTGTACATGGAAAATTGACCCAGACTCCTTTTGATCCTGCTGTTTTCAGCTTCCTTAAAATATTGCATTTGGAAGCCTGTACTCTTGGCTCTTAACGCCAGTAGTCTCAACTCAGGCTGCCATGTCTATGAAAAAGTAAGAGAGATGCAGAAACAGCATCTCTTCATACTAATCCTTTCATCCAGAGTGGTCAGTGAGTTGTCCCTTAATCAGTCTATTCAGCTTACATTTTTTTTCCTTCTCTGCAGTGAGCCAGCATGGTTCTTTATACATTGGATTTGCTTAGACAGCTCAGATATTTGAACAAAGCCGTGTGTGACTGGCAGTTGTAAGAGCTGAATGCTTTGGTGTAATGGCCAGACATTGAGCTAGCCTTGGCAGGAAATCACGAAGGTGAAGAATACTGAAACTGAAGAGAAGTCCATCTACTGTTATGGTAAGACTTTGCACAGCTGAATGGACTGTCTGGTTAAATAGGATTTAAGGATATTGTCAGCATTCTTATTGGACTAGGGTGCTTTGCTTGCTCTGCGTCCATTTCCACAATTTCTGATATGTATGGAGACAAGAAAATGGAAGTACCACCATAAATATATTGAGTGTACTGACCCCAGGCTGCTATGTATTGTCTAAAGAGCATTGGTTTGTATATTTTATTTTGCATTTGTTGGTGTCCGAGCCGAAAAGGCCCTTTTTCAGCAGAGGCCCGGGGAGAAAAGCTCCACAGAAAAATTACAGATGCATAATTACAGATGCATTTAGTTACTTAGACATTATCAGTATACATACAAATTACAAAAGACATGTTTTTACAGTGGTATACAGCACATCAACAGTTAGTGGAGAGAACAAATATTAATGTAAAAAGTAAAGGTAATAGATTTGTGGTGTACAGCTGAAATTTGGAACATGGGTAGAATACATAGTACACAATATAGACAATACACACAGATATTGAATGTAGGTGGGTGAGCTCGAGTTTTTGCCTTTCTGCTATACTTAAATGTTAGTCCTATTGATCACTGCTGCAGTAGCTTTAACTATGTGTTATATCCTGCCAAGAATATAACAGCTGGACAGCTTCCAAAGCTTCAGGGCACCTTCGCACCCAAATGGTCAAGCAGCTCAAGCTGAGCTGCTAAAAGACGAGTTCGAGTCCAAAGCCTTTCAGGGCTTTTCTGCCTCCGAATAGTGCACTCTTGAAATTTTCAAGCATCAGTCTGCTTGTACTTTCCATTGCTGTCCAAGTAGTATTGTAGTTTGACTGTTTTTAAGAGTAACTTTTTTTCTGTGGAAAATTCTCTTGTGCAGCTGGCATGTTGCTTTTTCCTGTAACTTTTTTCATTGGTTTATAGGTGTGTATTAGGCTGACTGCCCTGGAGCCTATGTAAGCCTAGCCCAAGAAGATTCCCTGGCATCATGCTGCCCAAAGTTAGTTCCCAGTGCCCCTTTCAAGCAAGGCCACTGAACTGATCCCAGAGGTGAACTTTCCTATTGCCCATCCACTCATCAAGATTTCTCTTGAAGAGGGCCAGTGAAGTGCTCTGCATGACTTGAATGGGAAGTTTGTTCCAGAGTGTGGAAGTCTCTGGGTTAGGAACCTGTCCCTCCAGCATGTTCTGTTTATTGTGGTAATGAGGTTTGGGTCCCTGGAGCACGTGGCACGGAGGGATTGTGATTTCTTTAGGTGTAGCATGTCTAGCCGCTGTGGGTCCTACATGGCTTTGTAGGTCGAGCAGAGATCGCCTCTAAGTAGGTGATAAGAGACAAAGTATAGCTGACGTTTTTGGGTCTGTCCGTATAGGGCATATCTAAGGCCCAAGATCCTCTTAGTGAGGTATTTTTGTGGCCTTTCCAGTTGTAGGTGTCTAGTGAGGTACATACCAAATGAGGCGTTTATTCATCCCTCAGACTAAATATAGAATACGAGGGGGATTATGACCTCTTTCTTCCTGGGTGAGAAACATTTTGTAATGAGGTGCCACATAGGACTTCTGACTACAGTGGCAATGTGGTCATCAAAGTAGAGGTTGCGGTCAACCCTTGTCTCCAGGTTTCTTGTCACACCGGTGTTTAGTGGACTACTGCCTGTGGTAGTTCATAGGCACCAAATTTTTCCCAAAGGGAATGAGTGCACTTTTTGGCACTGAGCTTAAGGCCGTGGTTCTGGCCCCAGTCATTGATGTCAGTAAGGACTTTAGGTAGAATGTCTGCATCAGTTGGAGAATCAGTAATGGCTCCCAGTTTGCAATCATCTGCGAACTTGGTCAGCCAGAGTCCCTTTGTGTTGGCTTGAACTTCAGAGAAGTATATGCCAAACAGGAGAGTACCTAGGACCAATCCCTGTGGGACACCACTTGTAAACTGGTTTGTCAAATTTGGAGCCCGCTACATGTTCTTTGTGTTTCACTGTTGCAGTCATCGCATTTGGTTCATCTGCCTGCAGGTAGCCCTCAGCTGGCTTGAATTCCAGAGTCTTGGGATTTCTGTGTCGGATGCTTTCGCTTTTTCCATGTCGTCAGGGGTATGAAACATGCGGATGCAATTACATTAGTCTTTCTTGCCGTGCAGTGCCCGAAGCGGAAGCAGTTCAAGTGCCGGTCGGCAGACCTGAAATTTTCATTTTTAGAGTTACAGACCTGAAGTTTTCTAAAAGATAAGTACCCCGTTGGGGATCCTATTTCTTGCTCTAACCGATGTCAGAAAAAATGGTCTTGCCTGTGGAAAGCAAATACCTCAGATTTTCATTCTTACTGTGTCACCTGTTTAGACCCAGACCACAACCTCCCTCGCTGTCTGTTTTGTGCCTTGTTCAATGCCCGAACTATTCGTCGTCTGGCTATTTTTGTAGCTAAATTTATTTCTCATCTCCATACTCTAAAATGTCTTCAGTAAGCCATCTGACTACCGATCTTCCTAAAAAATGAAAGGCTAAAGACAACTGCATAGGTCTAAGGCTGCCGATGCTACCGTTAAGCTAGTAGTCAGTCCGCTGGTACTCTGTGAGGTGCTTTCGCAGCCACAGTTACCCGCTTCTACAGATTCACAGGTCTCTACAGAGACCCATTCAGTCAGGTATGCCGCGAGATGATGCTTCGACTATGGAACCTGCGGATGTCTCTACCTTGGATGGGTCCAGAGCCACTGTGCAGGTACTGGCTTTTGAGGGTTTCAGGCCTTCCGATCTTCATATTAAACAGACTTCCTTTCAAACCAAAAATACTGTATTTCTCAGGCCTAAAGCTCGCACTACGCCTTGGAAACACGACCAAGGTGCATTCTAAGGACCACATGCCACAAACGCAAATGATTAAAATGGCTGAGTACCTCATTACTTTAATTAGGGAAGTCCGCCTTCCCCCTCAAAAAGACCCAGAACGGATGACTCCTGATTCTTCTGATCGGGAATCTGATTACTCTGATCCTTCTGATTTTCCAAGATATACCCTTATCTACCTATGAGGATTCTGATGCAGAGGATTCCATTCCCTCTGCTTCCCCTCCAGCGGATTTTTCCTTTGAAACCCTGCACACCCTTGGAGAACATTTCTGCTGGGAGAGCCAGGACTATTCCAAGTCCAAAAAGACTCTGGGGAATTTAAGCTTGCCTCAGCACAGGCTTCTAGCTATCCCTTCCTTCTGATGTCCTTCAAGGATGCATCTGCAGTCCTTACAAATGGGTTGTCCTGTCATCAGGCAGCCCTTGATTGCTGGCCATCCCAAAAGTCTGGTCTGGCCTCTGCTGGTGACTTCACCCGGCGTCATAGCTGCAGTTCTTCGGTATAAAGGCATCAGCCGACGCCATTTTCCTCAGTCTTTCTTGTCACAGCAGCCAAGCAGAAGCTGTCTGCCGGTGCCGGTCGGTCAGATCCAGATTATACTACATCAATACTATCTCAGTCTTTCTTGCCAGTGGGGCGAAGCAGAAGCTGTTTCTCAAGTGCCGGTCGGTCAGGATCCAGAGATTACTACTACCGTAAAAAGACTTCTAAAAGCTAAGTACCTGCTGGGGACTCTTTCTTGCCTCAGCCGATGTCAGAAAAGTGAATAACTGTTAACTTTGTGGAAACAAATACCTCAAAGATTTCCACTCTACTGCTTACCTTGTTTAGGCCCAGACCACGAACGTAGCAGCTTGTTTAGCCTGTGCTTCTTTCAACCGACGAACGCTGGAGTTTGCTGAACAGTTTTTCGGCTCATAATGATTTTACAGATATAATGCCGTCGGATCCTCCGACTACTCAAATTAAAAAAAAGAAACAAAGGACCGACACTCGAGGGTCTGTTTTTCGAAAAAACCGGTTAAGCAAACAAGCAGTTTTCGTTCGAAACAGCAACAAGCGTTCAATCTTCAGTCAATCCATGACTACCGAATGAGGCCCTTTACCCTAGTTGAATCGGCCTCTGAAGTTTTACCTACTACTGTGGTTTCACAAGAATTATCGGACACTATCCCTTTGGATGTTTCTACCCCAGCACATGGTACTCTAGGGCCTCCGCAGCCATGTCTATAAAGGCCTTTGCCAGGGCTAAAGCAGCCAAAACTTCTAAGTCTGTGCCTGTTAAGCCCCCTCTCACAGGCCCAGTTCCAGTTCCCAAATGCTTACTCTGGCAGAGGATCTCATCTCTTTAATAAGGGGATCCCAATCTCACCCAGACAGGGCCTCACAACCTCCAGAAAAGAGACCTAGAGCAGAGCCCCCTGAGCCAGTGTCCTCAGATGACTCTTCTGATGATGCAGACAATACAGACCATCCAGAGGCTCCTTTTTCTTATGAAGACTGAAGAATCTATCCCTTCTGCCTCTCCACCAGAGGAATTTTCCTTTGGGGAAACATTACATGCCATGAGAGCAATTCCAATGGCAGGGACAAGATTTCTCAGATTCAAGAAAAAGGCTTAGGGCCTTTTTACACTTACCGCAACATAGGCCTTTAGCTATACCTCCAGTTCTTCCTGTTGTGGATGATGCATTTAATGATGCTTGCACTGCTCCTGATACTTTACCTCCAGCCCCTGCTAAGCCCGATAGGTTCTACAGGGTCCCGGACACTCATCACCATTTATACAAGGCCCCTTTTGCAGATCCTGAGACTATCTCCCAGGGGCCTAAGGCAGTAGCTTCGACCTCAGCGAAAAACCCTCTCCCTTCTGAAAGGGAATCCAGGTCCTTAGAGATGGGGTAAAAAGTATACACCTCTGCTACTCTCTCAGCTAGAGCTTTGAACTGTCAGTTTCATATGATCCAATACCAAGAGTTTATGCTTGATCAGTTAACTAAGAAACTGTCCTCTGATTCTTTAGATAAGAAATATGTTCTAGAAATGGTGAATAACATTCAGCAGGTTAGTAACCATTCCTTAAAATGTGGCTATGATGCACTGGAGGCTTCATAGAGATCAGCCCCATGGGCACAGTTATAAGAAGGCATGCATGGTTGAAAGAACAGGTCTTGCCGGATCATGTTAAAGCAAAGCTATTAGATGCTCCTATGGATAAGGTCAGTCTATTTGGTTCTCCTGCCCAGCAGGTACTGAAGAAAATGGAAGAGGAGGCAAAATCTGTACAAACAGTGAAAGATTTCTTACAGGTTCAGCCCCCAAGGTTTAGCAGGAACTGGCCTTCCAAACATTGGTCCTTTCCAGACTCCCCTAAAACTCAGAGAGGCAGGAATAGGCGTTCAAGAGGCAGAAATCAATCCAGAGGTGGTGCCTACAGGGGACGCCAGTGGCAAGGCAACAACCAACGAGGCACAGACACAACCACGACCACTGCAACAGGACAATCACAGTGACTTGGCTCTGACTCTGCCTACCAGGGAACAAATAGCAGCACTCTTAGGCGGAAAGTTAGCCTTATTTTCAAAAAACTGGCACTATATCACAACAGACAAGTGGATTTTGCAAACTATAGACCAAGGCTACAGGTTTCATTTCCACACTTTACCAGTAAAAAGAGGAATGCCAAACCTCTACCACCAAATCAAGACAGAAGCTCTAAAACAAATAGCTCAATTTGCAAAGATGAGAGCTGTGGAAAGGGTACCACCTACAGAACAAGGCAAGGGATTTTACTCCAGACTCTTCCTGGTACTAAGAAAAGAAAAATTGAGGCCTATTCTCTACCTGTCGCTTTTTAAACACATTCATCATTGTTCCAAAATTCAAAATGCTAACCCTACAGCAACTTCTTCCATGCTGGGCAAGGAGTATTGGTAACTCTAGATCTCAAGGAGGCATACCTGCGTCCCCATACGACCCAATTGCAGAAGATACCTCAGATTTCTTGCAGGATCAGAGCATTATCAATTCTCAGCATTGCCCTTTGGCTTATCTACTGCAGAGTGTTCACGGAATGCCTGGCATCAGTAATCGCTCACTGCAGGCTTCAGGGAAATCAAATTATCCATACCTGGACGACTGCCTGATACAAGCGGACAACAAAAGCAAGCTGACACAAGACTTACAAAGAGTCATTTGCTTATTACAAGCCCTGGGATACACAGTCAATTTAAAAAGTCAAGACTGATACCATCCCAAACAATAACCTTCTTGGGTGCAGAGTTGGACACAGTAAAACAGATGGCATTCCTAACTGCAGAAAAACAAGAACAACTTCCTCTACTTCTTGGCATTAACAAAGCAGAACAAACTAACAGCAAGGGAAAGGCCTTGCAGGCTTCATGGCATCCTGCATAATCCTGGTCCCCCATGCCAGACTGCATATGAGAAAGCTACAGTGGTACCTAAAGAATTTATGGTCTCAACAAGGCACAGCTTAGAAACCGAAATACCACTAATCCCATGCCTGAAACAAGTTCCTATGGTGGGCTCAGGCATGCCAGTCAAACCCAGGTTTGTCCTTCCACAGCATTCAACCAAGCCAAACCATCACAACGGACGCCTCAGACCTCAGTTGGGGGGCCCACATGCTGGACAAGTGCATACAAGGCTTATGGACTCCAGATCAGCTGCACCTGCACATAAATCAAAAAGAAATGCTGGCAGTAAAACTAGCAATCCAGAATTTCAGACCATTCCTCCAAGAAGGCCAATTGATAAGGACAGACAACACCACAGTCATGTGGTACATCAACAAACAGGGAGGCACTCATTCATACCCTCTATGCCGAATGGCTCTGGACCTATGGAATATGGCTCTGAGTTGCAACATTCAGTTACAGGCAATATTTGTAAAACATCCTAGCAGACATGCTAAGCAGAACTACATCGGATGCTCACGAATGGATGCTACACCCGGACATCTTCAAGGCCATCACAAAGAAATGGGGACTGCCACAAATAGACCTATTCGCATCCCCACTCAATCACCAGCTCAAGAAATTCTGCACAAGGACATACCACCCACTTGCTTGGAAGGTGGACTCTCTATCCTTCAGTTGGAAAGGCCTGACAGCATATGCATTTCCACCTCTTCCTTTGATGCACAAGGTACTACTGAAAATCAAAGAGGAGGATAATTCTGATAGCTCCAGATTGGCCAAGACAACATTGGTATCCATTACTGAGGAGCATGTCTCGGGGAAAACGTGGACACTACCCTGATTCCTTTGATGTTAACTCAGAGCGACTACAACATCCTGCATCCAAACCTGAAAACTCTGCAACTAACTGCCTGAGCATTACATAAGAGCAACTAACCCAGATTTATCCCAAAGGGTTAAAGACATTATCCTTGAGGCCCGCAGACCTTCAACAAGAAGGAACTGAAAATGGAAAAGGTTTCTCATTTGAGTACTGGGAAAGATGTGTCAGTAGACATTGCCAACATCCTGGAGTATTTGGCAGAGCTTCTCCATACAGGCCTGTCCTATTCCTCCATCAAGATACATGCATCAGCTATTTCTGCAGAATACAGCTTCATCCCCTGTCTTTTCACATCCTCTACTCAGGCAGTTTCTGAGAGGAATTAAGAATGTAAAACCTCCTAGGAAACCACCATTACCAGCATGGGACTTGAACTTTGTGCTAAAAATTGACACTCCCTTTGAACTCCCCTTCGGAACAGCAGCAACAGCAGATCTTCAACACCTAT
This sequence comes from Protopterus annectens, assembly GCF_019279795.1. Lineage (NCBI taxonomy): Eukaryota > Metazoa > Chordata > Ceratodontiformes > Protopteridae > Protopterus > Protopterus annectens. Next base: position 1,737,685,050 of record NC_056737.1, read on the forward strand.
CCTGAAAACTGCTTTCCTGCTGGCAATTACTTCAGCAAGAAGGGTTTTGAACTACAGGCTTTAATGGCAGTACAACCCTTCTAATCTTCCATCAAGATAGTGTCCAAGAGAACTAATCCTACATTTATGCCTAAGGTGGTATCCAGAGTGTGTCTAACACAGGCAATCCACCTACCTACCTTCTTCCCAATCCACAGAACAGGGGAAAGACTGCTGCATACCTTGATGTACATACAGTTACTACCTGGACAGAACCAAGGGCAATAGAAAACTGACCAGCTGGTAGCATATGCAACAGGAAGGGAAGGAAAAGCAATTTCAAACAGACAATCTCCAAGTGGATAGGAAATTGCATTGATTCTGTTACTCCTACCATGGAAAGCAAATTCCACAGAACATAAGGCCTCATTCTACAAGGGCTACAGCCACTACCACAGCTTTCTTCACGGAGTGGCTACCAAGGACATTATAGAGGCTGCTACTTGGACCTCCGTGCATACATTTGCCAAGCATTATAACTTACCTCTATACTCTAGATCCCGAGCAGGGTTTGCCACTGCTGTTTTGCAAGGGATCTAACTTGCACATAATTTATTCTTCCTCCTCCCTAGTTTGGCTATGGTATTCTACCCATTTGTAAGGACTGCAGATGCATCCTTGAAGGACATAGTACAGTTTTGTACCTACCATAAATGTAGATGTCCGAACAGGATAGCATCTGCAGTCAGGATTACCCTCCTTCCCCTCTGTGGTATTCCTAGGGTATTTGCCCACTAAACTAGCTGGGGATTTCTTATGGTGTATTTGTTTGTATATATGTACATACATGCTTATTTTTGTTTGCCTTCTACCTTTTGAAACATTGGCATTTATCCAAAATTTAGCTATCCAGGAGGGCAACTGGCATCTGGGGCAAGAAACTGAGGAAAATGGCGCCGGGCTGATGCCTTTATACCAAGAACTGCAGCTATGGCGCCGGGTGAAGTGCTGACACCAGCGAGGCCAGACCCAGACTTTGGAATCCGCCGACCCGAGGCCTGACCTGCAGGACAACAAACCATTAAGGACTGCAGATGCATGTGCTATCCTGTTGGGACATCTTTTTTAGGTAAGGTACAAAACTGTACTTTCTGGAAATTGTGGATTCTTACTGGAATCCAACCTTACCCCTGATACCTTGCCTCCAGCTCCCAGGAAACTTGGCAGGTACTATACAGACACTCCCACAAATTCCTTTTTAGGAATCCTACTGCGGATCCAAAGACCATTTCCCAGGGGCCTAAAGGCATTAAGGCTAAAACTGCCAAAAATCCTACCCCTTCGGACAGGAATTCCAGGGCTTTAGACAGATGGGGGGGGGGGTATACACCTCTGCTACGCTTGCCATTAGGGCTTTAAATTGCCAGTTTCATATGTTAAAGTATCGGCGGCATATTATGGAGCTGATTAAACAAAGTGATTCCTGATTGTGCAGAACACAAAGATTTACAAGAGTTAATGCAGTCTGCTAACAAAGTTGGTAAACATACTTTGCAATGTGGTTTTGATGCTTTAGAAGCATCTTGCATGGCTGCTGTCACTGGGTCTGTTAGAGGACATGCTTGGCTTAAGGAACAAAATTTGCTAGATCCAGTCAAAGTAAAATTACTGGATGCACCATTAAATCGAGTGTCTATTTGGTACTAAAGCAGAAGTCCTCAAACGAATGGAGGAGAAAGCTAAATCTATGCAAACTGTTAAGATTTCTTGCATATACAGCCACCTAGATTCAGTAGGCATTGGCCTTCAAAAAGCTGGTCTTTTCCAGTCCCTTCCAGGCCTTCTCAGTCCAAACCCAGGGGCAGCAGTTCACAAATACTTCAGTCTCAGGCTATGCACTGATCCAAGCAATGGAGTGCTCCCATGTCCAAAACTGGGAGTAGTAAGCTTCCATCCTTTGATAAAAATTCACAATGACTTATCCTTAACTCTTCCAATCCTTAACTCTTCCAAGCCTTGCTCAAGTACTTGCACCTTTAGGAGGACAACTTGCACTACATGCCAAAAATTGGCAATACATTACCAAAGACAAATGGGTCTTGAACATCTGTTTCCCAGGGATACAGATTACAGTTCCACTCACTTCCATAAAGGGATGGCCAGACCTCCCACCGAACCAGTGGGCAGAGGCCCAAAAGCAAGTACTTTCTCTTCTCAGTATCAAGGCTGTTCAACCTGTCCTAGCAGAACAAAGGGGGCAAGGTTTTTATTCCAGACTGTTTCTGGTCCCCAGAAAGGTAAACTCTTGGCTTCCTGTCCTGCATCCAAAATTCAAAATGTTAACTCTCCAACAGCTGCTTCCTATGCTAGCCAAGGACTCCTGGCTAGCAACCCTAGATTTAAAATAAGCTTATCTGCACATCCCTGTAAAGGAGTCTTGCAGGAGATCCTATGCTTCAGAGCAGGCTCTATGCACCATCAGTTTTCTGCACTTGCCTTTGGCTAATCTACTGCGCCCAGGGTATTCACAGTGCCTAGCTCCAGCCATTGCATATTTCAGGCAGAGAGGAATTCAAATTTACACATACTTGGACGATTGCCTGATGCAGGCTGATGGTCAAATTGCTACTTCAGCACTTGGCATTTGTAAAGAGACCTCACTTCACTGAGGTACACCAACGAAAAAAAAACACAACTGGTACCCAGCCAACAGATTGTATTCCTGGGAGCAAGCTTGAACACAACTTCCCAGATGGCATTCCTCATTCCAGGGAAATATTTGACAAACTATTTCAATCTACTGGCCACCAAATCCCAGCTGTCTGCAAGAAAAATACTGCAAGCTCTAGGGTTCATGTCCTCTTGCATTCTAGCAACTCCATATGCAAGACTGCATATGAGGAAACTTCAGTGGTACCTAAAGTCTCTGGTGTCAACATTCTCGGGACCTGGAAACAATGAATGTTCGTGTTACCCTGCTGCAGTCATCACACTTGGGTTATCCTGTCGTCAGGCGGTCCTGCAGTCGCCGGAATTCCAAAGTCTTGGTCCGGCATCAGTTGCTGTCGCCTCTTCCCTGATGTCAGTGCGCCAGGGGTATATGTAATGCAACCGACGCCATTTTCTTCAGTCTTTCTTGCCTCATGGTGCCCGAAGCAGAAGCAGTTCGCAAGTGCCGGTCGGCAGACTCCTGAGATTTTCGAATTCGAATTTCAGACCGAAGTCTTCTATAAAGCTAAGTACCCCGTTGGGGAAACTTTTCTTGCCTCAGACCGATGTCGGAAACAGTTAGCAATTGTATTTCCTGTGGGAAGCAAACGCCTCAAGGATTTTCATTCTTATTGCATACCTTGCCTAGGCCCAGACCACGACGTCACTACTTGTCTGTAGGTTTAATAAACGTACTGTTAAAAGAAGCTTTGATTTCGCACGACACTACTTCGGTAGGAAATTTAACTACACCATGCCGTCGGAGCAACCGACTACCGGTGTGCACAAAAAATGCAGGGATAAGGACCGACAACCCAGGCCTAAGCCAGATTCCGAGGCCTCTGCTGATCCAGTCTCCAGTTCTCTGGTCCTCAGTGAGGCTCCGCAGCCCCTGACTTACCGCAGATCTGGAACCAGAGACCGCTACGGATATTTTGACGGAATGTACCAGGCCGACGCAGCCTTTTACTTCAGGCCCTTCCGACAACGTTGCTACAAAAGACGTCTGTGCTACAGAAATGCCATCTGTTTCTGAAGGCGTTTTCAGATACTCACCATTAAAACGTTCTCTAAGTCGAAGACTCCTTCTAAATCTAAAAGGACTACCCTTCATTCTCCTGTTCAAGGCCCCATGCCTAAGAAACAGATGCTCAAAATGGCTGAACTTTATTTCTTTAATCAGGGGTTCCCAGCCCCCTCCTGACAAAAGGCCTAGACAAGAGGAAGATTATGCATCCTCTGAGCAAATGTCCATTTCTTCAGACTCCTCTGAGGACCAAGACTACTTCTCTCTTTAAGATTCTGATGCTGGGGACTCTATTCCCTCAGCTTCTCCACCAGAAGACTACTCCTTTGGGGAAACTTTACACACTATATGAGGGAACATTTTCACTGGGAAGGTCAGGACTACTCTGATTCAAAGAAAAGGCTCAGTGTTTCTCTTACTCCCCAAACACAGACCACTTGCCATCCCACCAGTTTTGGACATTGTGGATGATGTCTATTTAGAATCCAGTTTCAACCCTGGCTCTCTACCTCCTGCTCTGGCTAAGCCTGACAGATACTATAGAATGCCTGATTCCCACAAATTTATTTACAAAAGCCCTGTAGCTGACCCAGAGACCATCTCCCAGGGTCCCAAGGGGGCTAAGGCTTCTATGGCTAAAAACCCAGTACCTTCTGAGAGGGATTCCAGAGCAGTAGACAGATGGGGGAAAAAGGTTTACACCTCGGCCAGACTAGCTATGAGGGCACTGAATTGTCAATTTCACATGCTTGTATCCGCAATTTCTAATCTCTCTCAGTTAAAGCAAAGAATAACCACTCTGCCTCAACAATCTGAATTGAAAGTAGTACAGGATCTGTTGCACGCCACTGAGCAGGTGGGTAAACATACCTTACAATGTGGGTTTGATTCTTTGGAGGCCTCCTGCAGAGCAGCTGTCACTGGGTCTGTTATACGTAGGCATGCTTGGTTAAAGGAACAAACTCTGCCTGATCATGTTAAAGCAAAACTACTAGATCCTCCTTTACAGCAGGATGTTTTTTTTGGAGTTAAAGCAGAAGTTTTAAAGAAAATGGAAGACTTGGAAAAATCTATGCAGACAGTCAAAGATTTCCTACAAGTACAACCCCCTTGCTTCAGCAGAAACTGGCCAACAAAAAAAATTGGTCCTTTCCAGCCACTGACCGACCACAGAGGGGTAAATAGACGCCTAAGGGGCAGAGGACAACCGCAAGCCCAGTATAAACCTCGACAATGGGGCACTACAACACAAAAGGGAGGAGAAGACGGGTCTCGATCCACCAGAAGGCAAACTCAGTGACTTGCAACTCATCTGGCCAAGCAATACTCTCTTGGCAGCCCCCTTGGGGGGAAAACTCGCACTTTTTGCAGACAACTGGCACATTGTCACAAAGGACAAATGGGTCCTAGACATAATTTTACGAGGATACAGATTCCACTTTCACACCTTGCCAATGAAGAGGAATGCCAAACCTGCCACAATCAATGGGCAGAGGCACAAAAGCAAATTACAGCTCTCATGGACATGAGCCATTCAACTGGTACCTACTAGAGAGCAAGGCCAAGGATTTTACTCTACTTTTTCTAGTGCCCAGAAAGGACAATGCCTGGAGACCAATTCTGGACCTTACAATTCTAAAACACTTAAGTACCCAAATTCAAGATGCTAACACTACAGCAGCTACTTCCCATGTTTGGCAAGGAAGCATGGCTAGTAACGGACCTCAAGGAGGCATACCTGCATGTCCCTATCAGATAAAGTTGCAGAAGATACCTCTGTTTCATTGCAGGTTCAACCCATTACCAATTCTCTGCACTGCCCTTTGGCTTGTCTACTGCGCCCAGAGTTTTCACAAAATGCCTGGCACCAGTAATTGCGTACTGCAGACAGAGGAATTCAAATATCCATACCTGGACGACTGCCTCATCCAAGTGGAAAGCAAAAACATTCTCTTACATCATCTGGCCTTTGTAAAGCATCTACTAAACTGCCTGGTGTACACAGTAAACGTCAAAACTAGTACCCTCACAAATGACATTCCTGGGTGCCAACTTGAATACAACGGCCCAGATGGCTTATCTTACGCCAGACAAGCAACTACAACTGACTCCATATGCCAAGACAATGGCAACAAAGACCCAATTAACTGCAAGAAAAATTCTGCAGGCTTTGGGCTTCATGGCATCTTGCATACTATTACCATTTGCAAAGCTGCATATGAGGAAATTAGTGGTACATAAAAAGCGTATGGTCTCAATACAGCCACAGCTTGGACACTATTGCTCAATCCCTGCCTACAACAGGAATTTCTATGGTGGTCACAGGCATGTCACCTCAACAAGGGTCAGCCTTTCACCTTACCCCCCAGCCAGGCAAACTATCACAACAGATGCTTCAGATTACGCCTGGGGGGCACACATGGCAGTACAATGCATTCAAGGCCTATGGACTGCAGATCAAAGAAATCTGCACATCAAAAAGATGCTAGCTGTACAGAAAGCTCTGACAGCCTTCAAGGATCTATACAACACCACAGTAATGTAGTACATAAACAAGGGGGTACACATTCCTACCCTCTATGCAGGCAAGCAATGATCTTATGGAACACCGCTCTGGCCTACCAAGTCCAGTTACAAGCCCAATTCCTACCAGGACAGAAGAACACATTGGCAGACTACCTCAGCAGAAACATCAGGGATCCCCACGAGTGGAAACTAGATCCACAAAAAAATTTGCAATTACTCAAAAATGGGGCCTTCCAAACAGACATGTTTGCCAGTCCTCAAAACTATCAACTGACAAAATTTTGTACAAGGACATTTCACCATCAAGCTTAAAGTGGACGCTCTCTTTCAGATGGAAAAACCTGACAGTATATGCCTTCCCTCCATTGCCTCTCCTCTCAAAGGTTCTTTTGAAAATCAAAAAGGAGAGATCACAACTGATTGATTCTCATAGCCCCAGACTGGCCACGCCAGCACTGGTATCCACTATTGAAAAATATGGCCCTCAGTCCACCATGGATATTGCCTCAAATCACCCATTTGCTCACACAACAAAACAATCCTTCACAGCCAGCTCAAAACTTTAAACCTGGCTGCATGGCAAATCAACTAAACATCCAACCAGCTCCTCCTTCACAAGCAGTTCTGGATGTTCTTCTGGAAGCCAGGAGGCAAAGTACCAGGAAGGCTTATTCGGACAAATGGAAAAGGTTTTGTTCCTGGAACCAAGCTAAAGGCCAAGACACAACTCAGCCTCGCATGCCTCACATTCTACAGTATTTTAGCTGAGATGTTGCACAAAGGACTTTCCTTTTCCTCAAAATCCATGCTTCAGCCATTTCAGGTCACTACAACACGGATCCACCTTTTTCACATCCTCTTCTCAGGCAGCTCCTCAGACGGGCAAAAAATAGACCACCCAGGAGAGCTCCTACACCAACATGGGACCTCAATTTTTTTCTGGAAAAACTAACGCTACCTCCCTTTGAACCAGCTTTCTCTGCAGATCTTCAGTTCCTATCATGGAAGACTGCCCTGCTCCTAGCAATAACTTCAGCTAGAAGAGTCTCACAGCTACAGGCACTAATGGCAGTAGAACCTTTCCTCATTTTTCATCAAGACAGTTTCTCTACGAACTAATCATTTTATGCCCAAGGTGGTTTCTAATGTAGCTTTAAATCAAACCATCCACTTACCCACCTTCTTCCCCAATCCACAGAACAAAGGTGAGAGAGACTCCTACATTCCTTGGACATTTACAGGCAGCTCCGTTACTACTTGGACAAAACTAAGGCTTTCAGAAAGTCTGACCAGCTCTTTGTATCCTATGCTACAGCTTCCCAAGGGAAGGCTATATCAAAGCAAACCTCTAAATGGATAGGTCATTGCATACGTTTCTGCTATACCCATCATGGGAAACCAGTTCCTGCTACTATCCGATCCCACTCTACCAGGGCAACAGCTACCTCTACAGCCTTTCTCGGGGGTTCCAACCAAGGAAATTTTAGAAGCCGCAGCTTGGATTTCAGTACACACCTTTACCAAACACTATCACTTACCTCTTTACTCAAAGTCCAGGGAGGGCTTCGCCACTGCAGTAATGCAGGGCCTTATTGCCTCCACTAACCCTCTGATACCCCCCCCCTACCTTAGCTTTGGGATTAAACCCAAGTGTGATGACTGCAGCAGGGTAACACGATGAACATAGTACAGATTTGTACCTACCATAAATGTAGTTGGAGTGTTCACCCTGCTGCAGTCCAGGTCCGTCCCCCCCATCCCCTCTGATCTACTGGCTAAATCTCTTCTATGTCTTACTGACGTATTTGCTTATAGCTGAAGGGATTTTGTGTTTAAGTGGTTACTCCATTTGGTACTAATTTCTGACCACCTTTTTGGGGGCACCTGACATCTGGGGCAAGAAAAACTGAAGAAAATGGCATCTGTTGCATTATATATACCCCTGGCGCACTGACGTCAGGGAAGGCGACAACCGGCGTAGACCAAGACTTTGGAATTCTGGCCGACTGCGGCACCGCCTGACAGGATAACCCAAGTGTGATTGCAGCAGGGTGAACGCTTGAACATCTACATTTATGGTAGGTACAAAACTGTACTTTCCTATCATTCCTTGCCTAAGGACAGAGTTCCTTTGATGGTGTTTCACTGTTGCAGTCATTACATTTGGGTAATCTGCTGGCAGGTTGCCCTCAGTCAGCCTGAATTCCAAAGTCTTGGGTCCTGCGTCGGTTGCTGTCTTCTCTTCCATGACGTCAGGTCGTCAGGGTATAAAACATGCACTTTCTTGCCATGCGGTGCCTGAAGCAGAAGCATTTCGCAAGTGCCTGTCGACAGACTACTGAAATAGTCAAGTTTGAGTTTCAGAACCGAAGTCTTCACTAAAGCTAAGTACCCCATTGGGGAAACTTTCTTTTTCCTTGCTTTTTACCAATGTCAGAAAAAGCTAATTGTATTTGTGGGAAGCAAATACCTCCTAAGGATTTCCATTTATACTGTATTCATTGCCTAGGTCCTGATCACAACGTGCCTGGCTGTCGGTTTTGTGCTAGATTTAACCAAAGCGGACCAGTTAGTTGTTTTGCACTGAGAGGGTTTTGTCTGCTGCTGTTTGTGGCAGAACAGGTAGCTTACATTTCTCTAGGTTGAACTGCTGATTGAGGATTCAGGTCTGTCTATTATAAATAAAAGTTATTAATTCTGGTTTAAGCACTTGGGCTTTCAAGCCCATTACATTACATTAAGAGGTGGTCTGCGGTCTTGTGGGAGGAGAGGGGCTGGACTCTTTTCTGCCAGGCTGGGAATTTCTGGTTAAGTTATATGCATAGTGCATATGTGTCTGAACTGTTCCTTACTGAAGTGGTTTGTTGTTTGCTGTGGCATAGACTGGATTTTTGGATCCTGCTGGATCTTTGTTTGTGTAACTTGTTTGAGCACTAATCAGACATTCTCTAAGTATTCAAATGGTATTTATTGTGCTGCTTGGTTGTAACTTGATTAAAAGTGTAGCTATCATTCAAGTCTTTTGGATTAAACACTTGGAACAGTTGACAGTTGTTTTACAGAGGAAGGTTTGTGTGGGTGGCACTGTGGTGGCAGGACAAATTTCTTTTTGTGCTTCTAGTGATTGAACGCTGCTGATTGAGCCCAGTGTCCAAGTTGGTTCTGGCTTGAGCACTTGGGCTTCAGGCCAGGGCAGTTATTTACATTAAGAAAGGTTCTTGTGGTCTGCACTCTTGTGGGAGAGGAGGGCTGCTCTGGGCTGGGTTGGTTTCTGGTTTTTCTGGTTAAGGAATATAGTGCCTGAATATTCTGAAACACCTCTACTGAAGACTTGTTCACCTTGTTTGCTCTAGTAGAGATTATCCAGGCCTAGCTTGTTGTTATTTTGTTTATTTCCTTGTTTTCAATAAGGATTTCCCAATATTGTTCTAGCATGTCCAAAGGTCAGTTGTCAATCTCTCTCCGGGTCAGCTGGTGAATCTAGAAATCTTTGAGCAATGTTATAAACTTGCCTCTGTACAGACGGATTCTCTCCTCCTCTCCCACACACAAATACTTGAGAGATGCAGCTATTTAGCCAAACTGAGGCTGAGCTCTCTCAACTCAGGGCAAGAGCAGACAGAGGAGGAGGAGAAACCACTACACACACCACAACCAGCCTCACATAATGCTACCCTCTCACTGAATCAAACACACAACACACACAGACATACTAAAGGGAATTAAGTAAAAAGAAACCTTAAACAGAAAGCAGACAAAACAGACACCTAACTCAACTGACCCAAAAAGCAACACATAAACCACAAAAGCAAACAATAAAGCAGTGTCCCACCAAGCCTAAAGCCCCAACAGTACAACAAACATGCTTGTCTCAGGTGACTCCATCTTGTCACACTGACCCACTCCTCAGGCACTCTGAAGGAGAGGGTCAAGGCTGAACAAGGAGAGTCTCTAGAAGTAAGCTAACTATGGCAGCTTCGACAAAGCCTTCATGAAGCACATTGGCCAGTCACAGTCATTTGACATTCATGAGCGACCTGAAGGCATTACTGGTGTGGAACTACTGGAAAAGGACTGGCTGGCTCAGGACATGAGAACTCAGGTATGGCCAGGCTGGTAGCCACCTAGAATCCTTCACTCCCCTGAGCAGTACAATTCCCACAAGAATAACAATTTTCACAGCAAAGAAGATCAGAATGTCCATCAATTCAATCATCAGTGTCTGTCTGTCTGGGATGACATGGCCCCCCGGACCACACCACAAAAAGGGGGTGTATCCATATTCATAAAGGATACTCACACCTCAGGTTGAGTAACAGCGCCGATGCCGGAAACCATCCAGGTGCAACTAACCACCAAGGCAAAACTGCTCTACAAATTGTAGCATGCTACAGGCCACCCTCAAACTCTCAGGAACCCCACACAGCCTTCCTGACCTGGAGAGAGGTATATAAATGTATCAAACACCACATAAAAGACCATAGTGAAGAACTTCTCTAAAAACCAAACTTCCACTACTCAAAGACTGGTGTGGTATCTTTTCAAGGCCCCTGAGCCAGAAACCACAGCCCCCTCTTCTGCCTTCCCTGACAAATGCCAATGCCTCATGGATCCCAGGACTGCATGGATCAGGCAAAATAAAATAAAGACAGACTCCCTCCACAACCAAAGGGCCAGTCAGTCTTTAACAGCCATTACAAAAACTTACAAAACAGAAAGAAAGACATAATTAAGTGATAACTCATCCAGTCAAGGAAAGTCAAAAAAATCATTATTAGTAAAAAATCTGAGCACTCAAAAAATCAACTAAGGCCAAAATTGAGAGATCAATTGCCATGGATTCAAGGACAGGATAGGCCTTTTCAGCTATGTATGCAACCTGGGTGGAAACTCCCAGATCAGCTCACTGAACCCAAAAAATGATACACCCACACTGAACCACAGACATACAAACTAATACTGGCAGACGGGTTCAGTGCAACCCACCCCTCTCCCCCCTAAAGGAGATCTCAAATAAAACACAGCATCAATGGGACGGATGGTGTCCCCCGGCTGTGTGCTACAGAGCTAAAATGAGGAATTAAACCCGCACATAGCTGTTTCTGTTTAATCTTAGCCTTGCCACATCGTGCCCAAGGTGGCGTCGCATGCAACTGTGGTCCCCCCACTCCTGGGTGCCTCTCCTCCGGACCCACAATTACCGCCCCATAAGCTTAACAAGTCTAGTCTGCAAAGCTATGGAGAGGATCATAATGGAGCTCATAAACAAAGATATGGGGGGCAGACTGGACCCGACCCAGACCCAGTTTGTCTTTGTCAATCAAGCCTTTTCCTTTTTGAACTTGGTTGACTTCTTGAAACAGTCCATCACCCAGGCCATTGAGAAGGCAGTCCATAGCCTACCTTGACCCCTTGCAAGGCATTGTAGAAAAACTTACCACTTTAAAATGTACCATCATATGTCAAGCAAGATGGGTTGCAAACTGGCTTAAGGACAGAACCCACAGGGTTAGAGTTGCTGGCGCTGTGTCAGACTCCAAGCCGGGTGTGGTGTGTCGTCCTTGGCCTCTCGGGTTGGCATCTTCTCTCTTTTGGCAGGCCTACACAGAGTAGAGGCCAGGGCTAACAGTTGTTGGGAAACAAAGTTGACAGGCGACTGCAAACTGGAAACCATATAGTGACATAGCCTCGATCGCGGACTCAGAACAGACTCCTGAAGCGGCTGCCATTTGCTGGGCCAGAGCCATGGCAGGAAGTTAAACGCCAAAAATGTATAAAAACCGCCTATAGAAAAAGCAGGTAAATATCTAAGTCCATATATAGGTGGCAATCCACTAAACACAAAAGGGACCCAGGTTGACAGTGGCCTTTCTTTGACCACACGCTTGCTTTTTTCACTTTTTAAGACTAAAGTAAAAGACTGATCATGAAAATTCCACCTGATCATGAAGGGATCAGATCTGAGGAGATAGTGAGGTCATTGTTCCCTGATCAGTACAATGATCAGACCAAATCAGAGTACAATGCCCCATTGGGATGCTTGCCTCACCCGACAGTGCCCCAAAGTGGAGAGAAAGGGAGTTCCTCACCAAAGGATGAGGCAAAAAAGAAACTCGCCCTCTGTCCAGTGCTCGCCGTCTGCTCCAGATTGATCGGCATGAGTCTTGCTCAGGGTGACATGTGCGTGCACATACAAGGCCATACAACCGCATGAATTACCTCAAAATACTCAAAAATCAAATCCAAAAAACCAGCACCACTAAAAAATAGCGACTGATGGAAACTAGGGATATAAATAGGACTGAGGGGGGATAGATTTATCCTATGCTGTGGAATAAAGGAGAGCCATGTGGTGACTGAGAACAGAGAGCACCTGCTGAAACTGAGAAAGAGTGATCTAGATGTGGGGATGGGATCTCGTAGGTTTACCCAGGAATCATCTCTGTGTCACTGCAGGATTTTTCAACAAGGTACTAATGGGCACAGTTTTTTTTCATATAAAATATAAATAAAATTAGCATATTTTGCTAAGACTATAATAAAAGCCTTGGGGCTATAAGAACCTATTAACCGTTAGTATATTTTTGCATCCAAGTATTTTGGAAACAGATTTAACTACCCAGAAATGTCTGATAGCAATCGGACTACAGCAGTACATAAATGCAAAGAAAAGGACCGAGAAAGGCAGTAGAGATCCAAAACAGATGACTAAGCTTCTTCTAAGTCTGTCGCCGGTACTCAGTGAGGTGCTTTTGCAGCCCTTGATAGCTGTTACCTTCGAGTCGCAGGCCTCTACAGACACCCATGTGGAGTCCGGCATGCCGCAAGATACTCTAGGTATTGGACCGACGGAAGTATCTCACTCTGATGGGTCCGGATCCGCTGAGCAGGCACCAGCTTCTGAGGGTGTTTACAGACCTCAACATTTGTATATAAAACTGACGGCTTCAAAACCAAAGACAAAAGCAACTTCTAAAACTACAAAAACTACGCATGAGCCACGTGCACAGGCCTCTATGCCTAAACAGATCAAAATGGCCGAAGACCTTATTACCTTGATCAGAGGTACCCATCCCCTACCAGATAAGAGGCCTAGGCAAGACACTGATTATGAATCTTCAGATCAGGTTTCTAGTTCTTCTGATTCCTCTTCTGATCAGGAATTATCTATACCTCCCTATGAGGATTCTGATGCAGAGGAGTCTATTCCATCTGCATCTCCTGAGGATTATTCATTTGGAGAAACCTTGCATACTTTGAGGGAGCATTTTCACTGGGAGGGTAAAGACTTCTCTGAATCAAAGAGGCTCTGGGATTTCCTTCTCCCTCAGCACAAGCCTTTAGCCATTCCCCCCTGTTTTAGGCATTGTGGATGTGTTTTAGGAGTCCAGCTTGACCCCTGACTCCTTACCTCCAGCTCCCAGTAAGCCTGACCGATATTACAGGGTCCCTGACTCGCATAAATTGTTTAGAAACCCTGCTGCTAATCCTGAAACTTTCACAGGGACCAAAGGGAGTTGGTGTCAACGACAAAAAATCCTACCCCCTCTGACAGATTCAAGGGCACTGGACAGATGGAGGGGAAAAAGGCTTGTACATCTGCAACCTTGGCAATCGGGGCCCTTAAACTGTCAATTTCATATGATTAAGTACCAACAACATGTGGGATTGCTGAAAGAATTATATTGATTTCAGAATGTGCAGAAAATAAAGAATTGCAGGAATTTATTGCATGCAGCTGAACAAGTTGGAAAGCATACTTTGCAATGTGGTTTTGATTCTTTAGAGGCCTCCTGCAGGGCTGCAGTTACTGGATCTGTTAGGAGGCATGGCTGGTTAAAGGAACAATTTGTCTGATCATGTTAAAGCTAAATTGCTAGATGCACCTTTTACAGCATGATTCTCTGTTTGGTATTCAGGCGGAAGAGGTTTTAAAGAAAATGGAAGACAAAGCTAAGTCTATGCAAACTGTTGAATTTCTTACAAGTGCAGCCACCAAGATTCAGTAGACACTCCTACAAAAAATTGTTCCTGTCCTGTGTCAGAACTCAAAGGGGCAAATCCAGACACCCTAAGGTTCCAGTTACCAGGCACAAGACTCAAACAGGTCAAAGCAATGGGGCGCATCCACCTCCAAATCTGGAGGAGGTAAAACGCACACCTCTACAGAAAGCAATTCCAATGACTTCCTTCTGCCTACACCAAGCACTTATCTTTTGTCAGCACCCATAGGGGGAAAATTAGCACTTTTTGCTCAATTGGCAGTTAATAACACGGGACAACTGGGTACTAAACATCGTATCACAGGGATACAATTCCATTTCCACACTCTGCCAATGGCAAATAGTTGGCCAGACCTGCCAAAAAATCAATGGGCAGAGGCACAAACAGTTTGCATCCCTCATGGGTATGGGGGCCATTCAGACAGTACCAGAACAGGAAAAAGGACAAGGTTTTTACCCAAGACTGTTCTTGGTACCCAGAAAGGACAAGGCCTGGCAGCCAATACTGGATTTATCGATTTTTGAACACATACCTGGACATTCCAAAATTCAAAATGCTGACTTTGCAGCAGCTTCTGCCCATGCTGGGCAAGAATGCTTGGCTGGTGACTTTAGACCTAAGAGACATACCTGCATGTCCCAATAAGACAGTCGTGCAGAAAGCAACTCAGATTCAAGGCTGGCTTTAATGCATTACCAATTCTCTGCACTGCCCTTTGGCTTATCTACTGCGCCCAGGGTCTTTACAAAGTGCCTAGCACCAGTAATTGCATTTTGCAGACAAAGTATGCAGATATATCCTTACTTAGACTACTGTCTCATTCAAGCAGAGAATAAGGACACTCTTCTTCGACACCTGGCATTTGTGAAAAGGCTTCTAACATGCCTAGGGTACACAAACGAAAAGAAATCACAACTCGTACCCTCTCAAAATAACATTTCTGGGTGCAAGCTTGAATACAACTGCCCAGATGGCTTACCTCACGCCAGACAAACCAAGGCAACTGACTACTTACTTCAAACTGGCAACAAAAACCCAGTCTTCTGCAAGACCAATTCTGCAGGCTCTGGGCTTCATGGCATCCTGCATCCTACTAATTCCATATGCAAGACTGCATATGAGGAAACTTCAGTGATGCCTAAAAAGTTTATGGAGTCAACATTTTCACAGTGGAAACGGTGATTCCTCTCATTCCCTGCCTGCAACAGGGGTTTCTATGGTGGGCAGAGGCCTGTCACCAAAACATGGGACGGCCCTTCACTCTGCCCCCTGCCAGACAAACCTTAACAGATGCATCAGATTATGCCTGGGGGGCCCACATGGCAGGAAGATGCATTCAGGGCATATGGGCACCAAAACAATTGCATCTACATATCAACCAGAAGGGGATGCTAGCTGTCAAAATGCCCTAACAGCCTTCAAGGACTTATTTCATCCAGGACAAGTAATGATAGACTGACAACGCCATAGTCATGTGGTATATAAACAAGCAAGGGGGAACACACTCTTAACCCCTTTGCAGATTAGCCATGACTCTGTGGGACACAGCTTTGACCTACCAAATACATCTTTAAGCTGAATTCCTGCCAGGAAAATGAAACACACTGGCAGACTATTTAAGCAGAAACCTTATTGATCCTCACGAATGGAAACTGAATCCACAAGTCTTCAGCATAAGAGAAATGGGGGAGCCCAGATATAGCTCTATTTGCCTCTCCTCAAAATTATCAATTGAAAAAATTCTGCACGAGGACTTATCAAAAGACAAGCATGGAAAGTGGAATACCCAGCTTGGACCTTGTGTCTAAGATCGCAACTACTGTCCCGCAAAACCAATCAAATCCTGCACAATCAACTACAGACTCTTAACCTGGCAGCATGGCTAATCATGTAATCATACAAGCAACACCTCTCAGTAAAGCTGTGATGGATGTCATTTTGAAAGCCAGAAGACCTAGTACTAGAAAATCTTATGCTGACAAATGGAAGATTCTGTGCTTGGAATAGAGCACAAGGAACTGATAGAACAGAACCACATGTTCCTCTGATATTACAATAATTAACTGAGATGCTTGACAAAGGCCTATCTTATCAATCAAAATCCATGCCTCTGCCATTTCGGCTCATTACATCTTTTCTCATCCTTTATTAAAGCTAGAGGAGCCAAAAATTTAAGGTCTAGAAGATCACCACTACCTGCATGGGACCTCAATTATGTGTTGGAAAAGCTCACCCTGCCTCCATTTGAACCAGCTGCTACAGCTGATATTTAAGTTCTTATGGAAGACTGCTCTGCTACTAGCAATTACTTCAGCAAGAAGAGTTTGAGCTACAGGCCCTCATGGCTGCAGAGCCTTTTATCATATTTTACCCAGACAGGGTGTCTGAGGACAAATCCTACTTTTATGCATGAAGTGGTTTCCAGTGTGGCTCTTAACCAAACTATTTATCTGCCAACATTTTATCCAAATCCGCAGAACAAAGGGGAGAGAATTCTGCATTCCTTGGACGTTCAGACAGCTAAGATTCTACTTGAGCAGGACTAAAGCTCTAAGAAAAACTGAGCAATTACTAGTGTCGTATGCTGCAGGATCAGAAGGAAAGGCTTTTTCAAAACAGACCATTTCAAAGTGGATAAGCCACTGCATCCGTTTCTGCTACTTGCGCCATGGTAAACCTGTGCCAAAGGGCGTTGGATGTCATTCCAGCAGAGCTGTAGCTAATTCAGCCTTTCTCAGAGAAGTACCAACCAAAGACATTCTAGAGGCTGCTACTTGAGTTCTGTTGACACCTTTACAAAACATTACTAGTTACTTCTCTACTGCCACTGCAGTGCTGCAGGGCCTTATAGCCGCACCTAATGCTGTTTAGCTCCAGCCTCCCAACCATAGCTTTGGGATTCTACCCAAATGTAATGACCAACAGTGAAACACTAAGAACATAGTACAGTTGTGTACACTTACCATAAATGTAGATGTTAGTGTATTCACTGTTGCAGTCCAGGTTGCCCTCCTGCCATCCCCCTGTCATTCTAAAGTTTCCTTCTCTCTTTTACAACCTATGTGGTGTATTTGCTTGTAGATTAAGGTAAAGTGTGTGTCTAATAATGCTACCTTTTTGGGGGCAAGAAAAATTAAAGAAAATGGCGTCTGCTGCATGTTTTATACCCCTGATGTCATGGAAAAGACTGCAACCGAAGTAGGACCCAATAATTTGGAATTCGGGCCGACTGAGCTGCCAGCAGATTACCCAAAATGTAATGACTGCAACAGTGAATACACTCAACATCTACATTTATGGTAACAACTGTACTATGAGTATTGCCATGTAGATTCTTGACATAACTATAGAATGCCTTGTGGTTGTCTTTACAATCTGCAGCAATTTTGTTTTTGTAGCTAGCTTTAGAGGGTAGCTCCGGTGGTGCTGCGGTAGCATTGTCGCCTCACAGATGTTGCCCGTTCGATTCTGTGTCTTGTGTGGTGACATGCGTGAATGGGCGTTCCTTCATTGAAGGTTGTGCGTTAGGCCCGGCAAGTCAGCACGTCAAAATCTACTGCCAATCATTAGCGGACCGGAGTTCTGCTGTGGCGACCCCTAACTGGGAAAAGCTGAAAGAAACAAACAAAGCTAACTTTAGAGGATTTGATTATCTCAGTTCTTTTGCGAAGGCTGACAAGGGAGTTTTTCCAGTCTTGGGACTTCACCCTTTTCTGCAACAGGTTTTTCCTTCTGTTTTATGGTGGGGGACCACCAGATTGGCTTCCTTTTTTTTTTTTGGAGGAGAGCATCTTGGTTCTGTTTGGTATGGCCCATTCCATGCACTTGTGTATGTGCTCTTAGAGTGCATTGGTGTATGATTGTCATGCACCTGTTTTCCATTTGCATGAGTGTCGAAGTTAGCCACATCTGTTTTTAGAAGTCCAAAATTGGCTTTGGAGAAGTTTTTTTTTTTACAGTGGTTTCCTTTGGGGGTGGGGTGAGTGGTATGTTGATATCATGGTGATTAACTTGTGGTCATATCTGACCAGGGAGGAGTTGATTACTGGTGTAGAGCAACAGTTGCCCATGTTAGTAATGACCAGGTCAGGGATGTTTCTACCCCTGGTGGGTTAACAATGAGTTGGTCCAGGGCGTTGGAATTAATGAATTCCAGGAAATGTTGAGCAAGTGTGTTGGTACAAGAGTAATTTTGGGGGGTAGTTAGTCTCCCAGTGTGAGAGTATTGTGCTGTACCTGTAATTTTTCCAGTGTGTTTAAGAATGTGGAGTGGGAGTCTTGGGACATGGTGGGGGATCTATAGCAGGTTACAACCTGGATTGCAGGTTTGTCCAGTGTTTTACCTAAAGTATCTCTGTGTTGGGTTACTAGTCTGGCAGTGTGCATATCCTTTATGAATATGGAGACTCCACCGCCTTCAGTGCTTCTGTCCAGGCTTGGGAGCCGAAAGGTGTGGTATGAATTATAGCCTTGTAGTGCTGGAGTGCTGTCCAGAGCCTTGAGCCAGGTCTGTCACTACACAGATGCTCTCCATTTTAAGTAGTGCTTCGAGCGAGTGCATTTTGAGATTTGGACTTCTACCATTGAGTAGCATTGCCCTCAAATTTTGTTTGCTTGTAGCTGTTTTGGTAATTTTGTCTTCAGGACATTGCCTAAAAAAGGCACTATAGGGGTGGCAAGACCCTTGGCCAGTATCTGGAATCACTGGGGTGACAGGTGCCAAGCCATCTCTGGTGAAGCATCTAGGTCTGTCATGTCATCCCAGGCAGACAGATACTGGATCCCCTTAGAATGACACCAGAAAGTTAGCAAATTGTTGGTAAATTGTTTTCTGCTTGTACTGTGGTATCCTTGGTGACGGTAGGATGCTACTCTGAGCTAGGGTCATGCCTGCCTGGGTTACAAGATCTGAGAGCTCCTTTCCATGTAGGCCAGGGAGGTACGTCTCGGGTCATTCACACCAACATGAACAATGAGTCATATTTGTACCTGCTGTGGAGTGACCCAAGTGCGTGCGTTATGTGCTGGATCCTGGCACCCGACAGGCAGCTGATTTTCTTCTTTTTCAACCTAGCGAGTGGGACATCTGTCTCTTACTATTGAGTCACCTATAGGTTCATAGGTTGGTACTAGGCTATCGGCCCTAGGGCCTATACAAGCCTAGCCATAACAATTCCCTGAATATTTCTTCCCACAATATTTAATTTTCTGGACCAGTCTAGCAGGGTGACCGACATGATCCCCGGGGTGAATTTCCCATCTTCCATCCAGTCATCGTTCCTTTTGAAGAAGTCAAGGAGGTGCTCTGCTTGACATGTATGGCTAGTGTATTAGGTAAGTGTTGCCTTATGGGCTTTGGTTGAGTGGCATACTGTTTGAGCGGTCTCTCATGATTTGCACTGGGATGTGGTTGTTTGCGTTTCTGCCTCTGAGGTTTCTAGGCAGATTTTTGAGAGCCTCCCCAAAAGTAGGTGTGCGTTTTGTTACTGTGAGGGTTGTGGTGGTGTGTGTTCTGGAGGGCTGTGTGAATGTGGTGCAGGTGTTAAGCTTCTCCTGTTGACTGGCTAATACAGTCTTGGCTGGAGAGTGCGTGGCTTCCAATTGACTGTGTGCGTGGCTTCCAGTTGGCTATATATGTGCAGCTCTTAAGTCGTAGTGTTGGGAGGTAAGAGGAGAAGGTAGTCTGTGAACATGAGGCAGTTGTTACATTGCCTCAGAATGCCCAAGTTCACCAGGCAGACAAAAGTACAGGGAACTGACCTTTAGACATGCCTGGATATGAGCTCAATATAGTAAGTACTGAAGCCTTTTACAGAAAAAATGTCAGTCTTGAATCTGTACAGAGCACTGCCAAACACTTGAGGAAGCTAATACCTAGACCCTGAGCATTTAAAGATGAAGTATTTAGACATTCTGAAATAAGGAAGTCAAGCAGTACTTGTTGAAAGTAAAGAATTAGCTTGTGGGCTGTTGATATTTACCATCCGTTGCTGATGGTCTCCCTGGATAGGGGCACCATTTTTGGCTTTACCATAGATAAGTCACTGTCCTTCCAGTGTCAATGTTACGCAGACAGCCTTTGCCACCACAGGAGGCTAGTAATTTGCTTCAGCCACAGGTGGGTGGCTTGTCATTTGTATGTCAGACCACTGATCTTTTACCCGACATTCCCCTGGTGTAGCACCTACAGCCACTATGGACCAGGTGTTAGCCATGTCCTATGTGGTTGTTGGTGGTCCCTTACATGGGCAGGGAAGAGATGCTTGTCAGTCCTGGGAGAGGGAACAGGAAAAGTTTCCCCTCTTTTCAGATTGTTGTGCCCTTCGGGGGGATTCTGCTACTGCAATTATTAAAAAGGCTGGCCTCATTTATCCAGTCAAAGAAACAGAAAGCCAAATGTATCCTCTACAATTTTCATTCTTGGGACAGTAGTTCAGTGGGTCTGGCTTTGGGTTTAATTTAAGCTTTTGATCCTTTTTGTGAAATGGTGTGTACTAGAGGGAGAGATTATGCTCTGATTCTAAATCTGAACAGGAAGGTGCAGGGATGGATACAGGCATTTTACATGCATTTTCCTCCCATCTCCGATTCCAGCTCTGAGCTCATTTTGATTCTTCCTTGTGGGGTTTCTTTTTCTGTGACTGTTTCCTTATATGAGCACGTATGAATGTGCCAGTATTTTTAGTGCGAGAACTTTTTTTTCTCAGTCCCTCAGGATATGCTAGGTTACAGAAAGACACCTATTCCTCATGTTCCCTGTGCTTTAGAGGATGTACTGCCTGCCATTGTCCTGATGGTCTACCAGCTGCCCTTAAAGCAGATGGTATGTATTAAGTTCTTCAGTCTTACATTTGTATACACTATTCCCAAACCTGACATGGCAACTGTAGCTATATTTGATCCCTCTGATAAGGATGGAAAAATTGATGGGTATGAGGAAGTATGTACTTCTGCAACTTTGATTTGCAGAATTTTGAATTCAGGCTTGTGTTCTGACACATTGTGAGTGTTTTATCTCCAGTTTTCCTGTGAAAATTCTGCTTTAACTTGGTTTCTTCAATTTTACAGGTCAGTACTCCTTTTGAAGTGTGACTGATGCTACTACCGTGGCTATGACCACTGGTACTGTTTTGAGGAGGCCTGCATGGCTGCATTCTCAGTATCTGCCATATGTTAAATGAGATTTTTCTCTCCAGTTTTCCCTTGGAGAGAGAGAGTGTTTACCCTGTCTGCTGCAGAGGTGATCAGAGTGAAGGGGCAAGCTTAAACCAAGGAATCTTTCGGACCACATTTTCTGTCCAAGGAATTTTATCCGAATTTGTGGGGGGGGGTCATCTCAAAATTCAGATAAGTAGATGTTTAAGAAACTGCAAGCGTGTTCCAAAAAGAAGCCTTTAACCTCCTTAAGCCCAAAGACACAGACCATTCAAGAGCTCTTGTGACCCCCCTCCCACCCTGGCCCCATTTAGTCTTCCAGAAAGTCTGAAATCTCCCCGTTTCTGTTTGGCAGGATATTTGCTTTGAATTAATGGGTTCAGAAAATCATTTGTCAGGCCTACAGATGGCTGTGGGAGTAAATTCCTGCTTTCTAGGGAGTCGTTCCTCATTCTCCACTTCAGACTGTCCACCTCTTCATCACATGCTGTCCCAAGGAGTGATACGGTTCCTCCTTCCCAGGTTGGGAAAGGTTTTATTGAAGGATATTCCTACTGCCAAAGAAAATGCTTTTGAGACCAGTTCTGGATCTTTTCCCTAAATCTGTTTGATAGTGCCAGAATTCAAAATGTCACTTCATCTTGTTACCTGTTCCCTCTTTCAAGTTTTCCTGTTAACACTAGAACTTAAAATATGCTCATCACATCCCTATTTATCCAGACTTCAGATGTTTTACCTCATTCACTCCAATGGAGTTCAGGAGTTTTGCATTGTTACATCCAGTAGACAGGGCCAAGCTTTTTGCTAGAATCAAATTATGTCCTCACATTTCAAAGTAATGCTCATATCTCTGGAACCATAGGGGTTATGAAAAGTGTAAATGGCAAACTCTCA
The DNA here is from genome assembly GCF_019279795.1 of Protopterus annectens. NCBI lineage: Eukaryota > Metazoa > Chordata > Ceratodontiformes > Protopteridae > Protopterus > Protopterus annectens. The sequence goes on from NC_056737.1 coordinate 1,737,707,344, forward strand.
GCACAAACTATTTTTGTAGTGGTAGTATTCTTTAGGTTCTAGGTCTTCAACTGAATGAATTGTACAAGTCACAGTAAGTGCAGTAACTATTACATTTGTAGTGTATGTCCACAACCGCTCAAGTTAAGCACATGTTGTCAACAGCCTTTTATTCATCTAGCTGAGAGCTTTCTTATGAGGCCAAGGAGTTTTGTCACTTAAGATATTTTAAAAAATGAATTTTATCTATATAAATATCATAACAGTTAATATCTCTATCTCCACTAGATAGGGTCATAGGTTCATAGATTAGTACTAGGCTAACTGCCCTTGCGAGCCATTTTAAGCCTAGCCAATTATCCCTTGAGACTCAAACCCTGCACCTTGTGTTTGTAAGGCAAACACCTTGACCATTAGGCCACCCTCCCAAGGAGGTCAAATATTAATGCAGTTGAGTTTGCCATTGTGTAAGCTTTAAGAAAAAATCATTTAAAACCTTGTACATAGAATGGTTTTGTAATTGCATGTATGAATAAGCCATATTTGACGCTTAGAGGTGTCAGTAGGAGGCACCTGCAGGCATCACTTTGATGTAATGAGTTAAGGTTGTGTGTTTGGAGAACATCTGATGTTCGTGTTATCCTGCTGCAGTCATCATACTTGGGTTATCCTGCCATCAGGCAGTCCCACAGTTTGCCCGAATTCCAAAGTCTTGGTCCGGCATCGGTTGCTGTCGCTTCTTCCCTGACGTCAGTGCGCCAGGGGTATATCAGAGGCATCTGACACAATTTTCTTCAGTCTTTCTTGCCACGCGGTGCCCGAAGCAGAAGCAGTTCACAAGTGCTGGTTGGCCGACACCTGAGATTTTCGAATAGTTTCAGTCCGAAGTCTTCAAAGCTAAGTACCCCGTTGGGGAACCTTTTCTTGCCTCAGTCCGATGTCTGAAAAAGTTAACTATTGCATTTCTTGTGGGAAGCAAATACCTCATAAGGACTTTCATTCTTTTTGTATACCTTGCCTAGGCCCAGACCACGACGTCACTGGTTGTCTGTTTTGTGCTAGGCTGAATAAGCGAACTAAGCGACGCTTTGATTTCGCACGACACTACTTCGGTAGGAAATTTAATTGCACTATGCCGTCAGAGCAACCGACTAACTGCGTGCATAAAAAAAGCAAAGATAAAGAAAGGCAGCCTAGATCCAAGCCAGACTCCGAGCCCTTGGCTGGGCCGGTCGCCGGTTCTCTGGTTTTCAGTGAGGTGCCTACGCAGCCCCTGACTACCGCTGAATTGGCTCCCCAGACCACTTCGGATTCTCCAGCAGAGAGTTTTAGGCCGATGCAGCCTTTTTCTTTAGGCCCTACCGACTACATTGCAGTAGGAGAAGCCGGTGCTGTAGAAACATCTTCGGTTTCTGAAGGTGTCTTCAGACTACTCTCACCATAAAATCTTATGCTAAGCTTAAGACTCCTCTAAAACCAAAAAAGACTACTCTTCAGTCTCCAGGTCAAGGCCCTATGCCCAAGAAACAGATGCTTAAAATGGCTGAAGATTTAATTTCTTTGATCAGGAGTCCCCCCCGACAAAAGGCGTAGACGAGGAGGATTATGCCTCCTCTGATAAAGTGACTTTTTCCTCAGGCTCCTCTGGGGAACTGGATTACTCCTTTCCCCCTTATGAAGATTCTGATGCTGAAGACTCCATTCCCTCAGCTTCTCCCCCTGAAGATTATTCCTTTGGGAACATTTCCACTGGGAAGGTCAGGACTACTCTGACTCAAAGAAAAGGCTGAGTTTATTTTACTCCCCCAACACAGACCCCTTGCTATCCACCCAGTTTTAGACATTGTGGATGATGTTTTCTTAGAATCTAGTCTAAATCCAGATTCTCTGCCTCCTGCTCCAGCCAAACCAGATAAATACTAGAGTGCCTGACTCGCACAAATTCCTATACAAAAGCCCTGTTGCTGATCCAGAGAATCTCCCAGGGTCCCAATGGGGCTAAAGTTTTTATGGCTAAAAATCCTGTACCCTCTGAAAGGGACTCCAGAGCACTAGATAGGTGGGGGAAGAAGGTTTACACCTCAGCTACTCTAGCTATAAGAGCACTAAATTGTCAATTTCACATGCTTGTATACCAGCAATTCCTAATGTCTCTAAAACAAAAGATGGGCACGCACCCTCAACAGTCTGAATTCAAGGAAATGCAGGATCTGTTGCATGCAGCTGAACAGGTGGGCAAGCCTACTTTACAATGTGGTTTTGATGCCTTGGGAAGCTTCCTCTAGAGCAGTTGTTACTGGGTCTGTTATACGTAGGCATGCTTGGTTAAAGGAACAATCTCTGCCTGATCCATGTTAAAGCAAAGTTACTAGATGCACCCTTGCAGCAAGAGGTCTTATTTGGGGTTAAAGCAGAGGAGGTTTTAAAGAAAATGGAAGATAAGGCAAAATCTATGCAGACGGTCAAAGATTTCTTGCAAGTACAGCCCCCATGCTTCAGAAATTGGCCAACAAAAAATTGGTCCTTACCAGCTTCTGACAGACCACAGAGGGGTAAATAACTGCGCCCAAGGGGCAGAGGACAAGCACAAATCCCTTACAAACCTCACCAATGGGGCACTGCAACACAGAAGGGAAGAGAAGACCGGCCACAAACTACTAGAAGGCAAACACAATGACTTGTACCTCAAACTGCCAAGCAAAACTCTCTTGGCAGCTCCTTTGGGAGGAAAATTAGCACTTTTTGCAGACAACTGGCGCATAGTCACAAAGGACAAATGGGTCCTAGACATTATCTCACAAGGATACAGATTCCATTTCCACACCTTGCCAAGGATAAAAGGAATGCCAAACCTGCCACAATCAGTGGGCAGAGGCACAAAAGCAAATTACAGCTGTCATGGACATGAGAGCCGTTCAGCTGGTACCTACACAGGAGCAAGGCCAAGGATTTTACTCCAGGCTCTTTCTAGTCCCCAGAAAGGACAATGCTTGGAGACCCATTCTGGACCTTTCAATTTTAAACACCTTCTTGCAAGTACCCAAATTCAAGATGCTAACATTACAGCAGCTTCCCATGTTGGGCAAGAAAGCTTGGCTAGTAACGTTGGACCTCAAGGAGGCATACCTGCATGTCCCTATCAGACAAAATTGCATAAGATACCTCAGTTTCATTGCAGGTTCAACCCATTACCAATTCTCTGCGCTGCCCTTTGGCTTATCTGCTGCGCCCAGGGTATTCACAAAATGCCTGGCACCAGAAATTGCATACTGCAGACAAAGGGGAATTCAAATATACCCATACCTGGACGACTGCCTCATCCAAGCAGAAAGCAAGGACATTCTCTTACAACACCTGGCTTTTGTAAAACATCTAAGTTGCCTACGGTACACAGTAAACGAAAAGAAATCAAAACTAGTGCCCTCACAAAATGACATTCCTGGGTGCCGGCATGAATACAACGGCCCAGATGGCTTATCTGACGCCAGACAAACTACAATTAACTCAATACTTCAGTGCAATGGCAACAAAGACCCAACTCCCTGCAAGAAAAATTCTGCAGGCCTTGGGCTTCATGGCATCTTGCATACTACTACTACCATTTGCAAAACTGCATATGAGGAAATTACAATGGTACCTAAAACGAGTATGGACTCAACACAGCCACAGCTTGGAAACTGATACCTCTCATTCCCTGCCTTCAACAGGAGTTCCTATGGTGGTCACAGGCATGTCACCTCAAGGGTCAGCCTTTCACTTTACCCCCAGCCAGGCAAACTGACAACAGATGCGTCGGACTATGCCTGGGGGGCACACATGGCAGGACGGTGCATTCAAGGCATATGGACTGCAGATCAAAGGAATCTGCACATCAATCAAAAAGAAATGCTAGCTGTACAAAATGCTCTGACAGCCTTCAAGGACCTCTTACATCCAGGACAGCTTATAAGTACAGACAACACAACAGTAATGTGGTACATAAACAAGCAAGGGGGTACACACTCCTACCCTCTATGCAGGCAAGCAATGACCTTGTGGAACACAGCACTGGCTTACCAAGTTCAATTACAAAACCCAATTCCCCAGGAAAAAAAAACACACAGATGGCTAAAGCAGGAACATCCATCCCCCCGACTGGAAACTGGATCCACATGTATTTGCAATGATAACTCAAATGGGGGCTCCCAGACAGACCAATTTGCCAGCCACCAAAACTGTCAACTAACAAAATTTTGCACAAGGACTTTTCACCATCAAGCTTGGAAAGTGGACGCACTCTCATTCAGTTGGAAAATGCTGACAGTATATGCCTTTCCTCCTTTACCTTCTCACAAAGGTGCTGCTGAAAGTCGGGCTTGAGAGACCCCGAATGATGCTCATTGCCCCCAGACTGGCCACGCCAGCACTGGTACCCACTATTAAGGAATATGGCCCAGGGCCCACCATGGATTCTACCACAAATTACCCATCTGCTCACACAGCAAGACAATCAGATTCTACACAGCCAACTCAAAACCTTAAACTTGGCTGTATGGCAAATCACCTAAGCAACCAGCCAGCTCCTCTCACAAGCTGTTATGGATGTTATTCTGGAGGCCAGGAGGCCCAGCACCAGGAAAGCCTACTCAGAGAAATGGAAAAGGTTTTGCGCCTGGAACCAAGCTAAAGGCCAGAATACCAGTCAGCCTGACATACCTCAGATTCTACAATATTTAACTGAGATGTTACACAAAGGGCTTTCTTTTTCATCTATTAAAATCCACACCTCGGCTTTTTCAGCTCACTACAACATGGATCCTCCCTTATTTTCACATCCACTCCTAAGGCAGTTTCTCAGAGGGGCCAAAAACATTAGGCCTCCCAGGAGAGCACCAACACCTACTTGGGACCTCAACTTTGTTCTGGAAACTTATGCTACCTCCTTTTGAGCCAGCTTTCTCAGCTGACTTAAAGTTTATATCATGGAAGACTGCCCTGCTGCTAGCAATTACTTCAGCGAGAAGAGTTTCAGAGCTTCTGGCACTAATGGCAGTAGAGCCTTTCCTCATTTTTCATCAAGACAGTTTCTCTACGAACTAACCCCTCCATGCCTAAGGTGGTATCCAGTGTGGCTCTAAATCAAACCATCCATTTACCCACCTTCTTTCCAAATCCACAGAACAAAGGAGAATAACTCCTACATTCCTTGGACATTCACAGGCAGCTACGTTACTAGGATAAAACTAAGGTTTTCAGAAAATCTGACCAGCTTTTTGTATCCTATGCTACAGCATCACAAGGAAAGGCCATCTCAAAACGGACCATTTCCAAATGGATAGGAAATTGCATATGTTTTTGCTACACCCACCATGGAAAACCAATTCCTCCTAGCGTAAGGCCCCACTCTACCAGGGCAGCAGCTACATCTACAGCCTACCTCAGGGGGGTGCCAACCAAGGATATTCTGGAAGCTGCAACTTGGAGTTCAGTACACACCTTCACCAAACATTACCACTTTACTCTAAGACTAGAGTTTGCTTCGCCGCTGCAGTTTTGCAGGGCCTTCTAGCATCCTCTAACCCTGTTTGACTCCACCACCCATCCTTGGCTTTGGGATTCTACCCAAGTGTGATGACTGCAGCAGGGTAACATGAACATAGTACAGTTTTGTACCTACCATAAATGTAGATGTTAGAGTGTATACCCTGCTGCAGTCCAGGTTACCCTCCCTCCATCCCTGCTGAACTTATTTCTACCACTCTATCCTATACTACCTCTGTGGTGTATATTTTTGCCTACCTATTAGGGGCACCTGACATCTGGGGCAAGAAAAACTGAAGAAAATGGTGTATGATGCCTCTTGTATACCCCTGGCGCACTGACGTCAGGGAAGAAGTGACAGCAACAGATGCCGGACCAGGGCTTTGGAATTCGGGCAGACTGCGGGACCACCTGACGGCAGGATAACCCAAGTGTGATGACTGCAGCAGGGTATACACTCTAACATCTACATTTATGGTAGGTACAAAACTGTACTTTTTTAGCCTACCCTTTTGGGGGGCACCTGACATCTGGGGCAAGAAAAACTGAAGAAAATGGCATCTGCTGCATCTTGTATACCCCTGGTGCACTGACATCCGGGAAGAGGCGACAGCAACAGACGCCGGACCAGGATTTTGGAATTCGGGCAGACTGCGGGTAGCCTGCCAGCAGGATATCCCAAGTGTAATGACTGCAACAGTGAATACACTCTAACATCTACATTTATGGTAGGTAAACAACTGTACTTTCCTCAGAGGGGCCAAAAACTTAAGACCACCCAGGAGAGCCTCAACTCCAGCCTGGGACCTTAACTTTGTATTGGAAAAACTCTCTCTTCCTCCTTTTGAGCTAGCTTCAAGTGCAGAGTTGAAATTCCTTTCTTGGAAAGCAGCTTTCCTTTTAGCAATCACTTCAGCAAGAAGGGTATCTGAATTACAGGCCCTTATGGCAGTAGAGCCTTTCATCATCTTTCATGTGGACAGGGTGTCTCTCAGGACCAATCCCTCTATGCCCAATGTGGTATCCATTGTAGCTCTTAATCAATCCATTCATTTGCCAACCTTTTCTAATTCACAGAACAAAGGGGAACAGATACTGCACTCAGATGTGCACAGACAAGTTGGATTTTCCTTGGACAGGACTAAACCTCAAAGGAAATCTTAACTGCTGGTGGCATTTGCTGCAGGGGCAGAGGGGAAGGCCATTTCAAAGAAAACCATTTCTAAATGGATAGGCCATTGCATTAATTTCTGCTATAAGCACCATGGAAAACCTATCCCACAGGGGATTAGACCCCATTCAACCAGGGCTGCATCTACCTTGACAGCCTTTCTCAGAGGTGTCCCTACCAGAGACATCCTAAAAGCTGCTACCTGGAGTTCTGTACATACTTTCACCAAGCATTACCATTTGCCAATTTTCTCTAAATCCAGAACTGGCTTTGCCACTGCAGTCTTGCAAGGCCTTACAGCTGGTCCTAATGCTATCTAAATTCCTCCTCCCATCCTTAGCTTTGGGAATCTACCCAAATGTGATGACTTCCACGAACATAGTACAGTTGCTTACCATAAATGTAGATGCTAGTATATTCACTCTTGCAGTACTGGTCTCCCTCCAGCCCCTTGACTTTTGGCTATATCTCTATTCTCCTTTACTACGCTTTAAAGCTTTTTGGTGTATTTGCTTTTTTGTTGGAGGTATAACCTTGTATATATTTAATTGCATCTCATTGGGGGGCACCTGACATCTGGGGCAAGAAAAACTGATGCAATAGCGTCGGCTGCATGCTTTGTACCCCTGACTACCTGACATTATGGAAGTTGATACAGCAACCAACCCAGGACTTTGATAATCAGGCTGAGGGCTACTGCAAGCATATAACCCAAATGTGATGAGTGCAACAGTGAATACACTCTTAACATCTACATTTATGGTAAGTGTACACAACTGTCCTTTCTATTGGCTCTGACCCATGTCAGACCTTAGTCCTTCCCATCTTCCTGTGGTTACTCCTACTTCGATCACCCTCTAGGTTCAGGAACTGTGGATCAGAGCTTCTCATCAGATCCAAAGACATGGTCACCTTCCACACTGGAAGCCTCTTATCCGGAAGAATCTCTTGAGCTGAAGCATCATGCCTGATCTGGGGATAGAGCATCAATTCAGCTTTCAGAGACCTCCTTTCTTAGAGCTTCGACACTAGATAGCTCAGCTCAAATGATTGCTTTGCTACGTGGGTGGCTTGCTGGCCCAACCTGGATTGGATACTGGATTCCTCCATGGTGGTGGGGGTGCCAGTTATTTCCTCTACTTTGGCTTTCAAGCTCATTGAGAGAGCACTTTCCTGGTGAAGAAACTTCTGTTATGTATTTGGCTCCGTCCCTTTCTGTTGCATTGGAAACCCTTTGATTCTGATCCTGATGTTCCTGTCCAATCAGATCAGCCAGTCCTGTTGAACCTCAAGATTGTCCATGTCCAGGACTCCATTCATAGTCTTCTGAATCCCCCTCCCTGGAGGAGGAGTTGGGACTTTGAGGCTTTGGGTCCAACCCAGTTACTGCTTGGGTGGCCCATTCCTATATAAGCGATGGTTGGCTTTATTTTGAAGCAAGTGTTGAAGTAAACAGACATTGCTGAACCATCCCATGCAAGCCAGATTAAAATCTAAAGATTGCTCTCATTGGAGCAAGGGTTCAGCAGTTGATTTTGTGGTGGTGGTAGCCACAAAAAGGAGATGGTAGAGAACTGTGTATTGCCCTTAACTGGGAATATAGGGCATTGGGTAGATTTGGTTGGGAAGTGGGTTTACATGTCTACTACCCTCACACATGTCTACGACACTCGCACTGAGAGTGCTTAACTACCTAGCACATCTGAGAAGATTTCAGAGGTTTGGCAAAGCTGTCCAAATATCTCTGGGTCCATATCTGGAGAGGACAGGAAAATGGCAAACTCTGTTGGCCACACTAATCCCTTTCCATTCCCTCAATACTTTGATGGAAATCGGATGTGTTTAGAGAGCCGAAGGTCTAGGCATTACCATAATGGGGCCTGTCTAGATGTGCTTGTGACTGTGGCACACTTCAAAACATCCTTTGTGAATGCCCTTTTGATTCTACTTGGTCTGAAAAAGTCAAGCTCACTCTCCCCAGGAGTGAGCAAGATGTGAAAGCCTTTTCCATAGGAATAGTGATGTTCATCGTGCATACAGCTGCAGTCATAACAGATGGGTTCTCCTGCAGTCAGGCGGGTCCTCGGTCGGCCGAATTCCAAAGTCTAGGTCCGCCGTCTGTTGTCGTTGGCTTCTTTCCTGATGTCAGTGCGACAGAGGTATAAAAGAACAAGCCGACACCATTTTCTTCGGTCTTTCTTGCCGCGCGGTGCCCGAAGCAGAAGCAGTTGGCAAGTGCCGGTCGGCCAGCTCCTGAAATTACGAAAATTTTGCAACCGAAGTCTTCTTGAAAGCCAAGTACCCCGTTGGGGAAACTTTTCTTGCCTCAGACCGATGTCAGACAGTTAATAATTGTATTTCTTGTGGGAAGCAAATACCGCATAAGGATTTCCATTCTCTCTGTATTCCTTGTTTAGGCCCAGACCACGACGTCTCGGTCTTTTGCTTTTGTGCTACATTCAACAAACACACCATTAAGCGTCGGGCGGAGTTCGCCCAGCATTATTTTGGCAAAACATTTAACTATATTATGTTGGATACTCCGACTCCAGTTTTGTCTAAAAAGCGCAAAGATAAGGACCGACACACTAGGTCCGCGGCCTCTACCTACACCACGCCAAAGCCGACTACACGTGGTCCGGTTCTAAGCGAGGCGCCTACGCAGCCCCTGGCTACCGATGACACTTCATTGGCAGTGTCTCCTGTGCCCAAGGTCGCAGGCTCCTCTGCCCACACCCCGACTACAGAGACCGAAGCCACTCTTGGCGGTGAATCTCAAAATGTGGACAGGTCCACCTCCTCTCAAGGTGTCTTCAGGCCTTCCTCCTCTTTTTCCATCAAGGCTTTCACTAAGTCTAAAGCAGCCATGCAGTCTAAGAGACGAGCTACACGGGGCCCATCTCCAGGCCCCATGCCTAAAAAACAGATGCTTAAAATGGCTGAGGATTTAATTACTCTTATCAGGGGTTTTCAACCTTCCCCGGACAAAAGGCCCAGAGTGGAGGAAGAATCCCCCTCTGATCAGGGCTCCATTATTTCAGAACACTCTGATCAGGAACATTCTTACTCCCCTTTTGAAGATTCTGATGCAGAGGAGTCCATTTCCTCTGTCTCCCCCCCAGAGGATTACTCATTTGGGGAAACTTTGCATACCTTAAGAGAACACTTCCACTGGGAAGGCCAAGATTATTCAGATTCCAAGAAAAGGCTTAGGGAATTTCTCTTGCTACCTCAGCACAGGCCTCTGGCTATACCTCCTGTCTTGGACATACTAGATGATGTGTACTTGGAGGCCTGCCTTAACCCGGATTCTCTACCTCCAGCCCCAGTCAGGCCTGACAGATACTGCAGGGTTCCTGACTCACACCAATTTTTATACAAAAGCCATGCTGCTGACCCAGAAACCATCTCACAGGGCCCCAAGGGAATTGAGGCCTCCACTGCTAAAAATCCATTACCCTCCGAGAGAGATTCCAGATCCTTGGAAAGGTGGGAAAAAAAGGTATATACCTCGGCTACCTTAACCATGAGGGCATTAAACTGTCAGTTCCATATGCTAAAGTACCAACAGTTTCTGTTATCACAATTGAAAAGTAAAATGTCACAACCTGAACAACCAGACTTGAAGGAGTTGCAGGATTTGATGCATAGTGCAGAAAAAGTGGGTAAACATACCTTACAAATGTGGTTTTGATGCTCTAGAGGCCTCATGTAGAGCTGCTGTTACAGGATCAGTCATACGTAGACCTGCCTGGCTCAAGGAACAAACCTTGCCAGATCATGTAAAAGCTAAATTACTAGATGCCCCTCTACAAAAGGATGTATTTGGTGCTAATGCTGAGGAGGTATTAAGGAAAATGGAGGAAAAGGCTAAATCAATGCAAACTGTGAAAGATACGTTTCAGTAGAAATTGGCCTTCCAAAAATTGGTCCTTTCCAGCCACGGACAGACCCCAAAGAGGTAGATACAGGCGCCCAAGAGGCAGAGGGCAATACCAAGGATCGTTTAGAGGCAGACAATGGCAAGCTCCTACACAGAGGTGCTGAGGATAACTCGCAACCATTCAGAAAGCAAGCCCAATGACTTTCCCCTTTGCATGCCAAGCAAGACTCAAATGGCAGCACCCTTAGGCGGAAAATTGGCATTTACAAAAAATTGGCATATTGTCACAAGACAAATGGATCCTGGACATTATAAACAGAGGCTACAGATTCCTTTTTCACACCCTTCCAAAAATGAGGCATGCCAAACCTGCCACACAATCAAAGGGCAGAGGCACATAGACATGAAAGCTATTCAAGAGGTACCTACGCACGAACAAGGTCAAGGTTTTTATTCCAGACTATTCCTGGTACCAAGGAAGGGAAAAGATTGGAGACCTATTTTGGACTTATCCATCCTAAACGCATTTCTACTCGTACCAAAATTCAAGATGCTCACTCTACAGCAGCTTCTTCCCATGCTGGGTAAGGAGTCTTGGCTGGTAACATTGGACCTCAAGGAGGCATACCCGCATGTCCCAATCAGACAAAATTGCAGAAGATACCTCAGATTTCTTGCAGGTTCAACCCATTATCAGTTCTCTGCATTGCCCTTTGGCTTATCTACTGCGCCCAGAGTATTCACGAAATGCTTGGCATCAGTAATTGCCTACTGCAGACTTCAAGGGATACAAATATACCCCTATTTGGACGACTGCCTGATCCAAGCGGACAGCAAGCACATTCTTCTGAAACATCTGGCTTGTGTAATAATGTTGAATTCTCTGGGATACACAGTCAACAAAAAGAAATACAGGCTAATACCCTCTCGGAAAATTTTCCTGGGTGCCAACTTGGACACAAACACCCAGATGGCCTACCTCACGCCAGAGAAGCAGGGGCAACTAACAATACTTCAGAGCACTAGCAAATTGCACCAGGCTGACTGCAAGGAAAATCCTGCAGGCTCTGGGATTCATGGCACCTTGCATCTTACTAGTCCCATGTGCAAAGCTGCATATGAGGAAACTTCAATGGTACCTGAAAAACCTATGGTCTCAACACAGCCACAGTTTGGAAACAATAATACCACTAATTCCATGTCTTCAAAAGGAATTTCTGTGGTGGGCTCAAGCATGCCAAACAAACACAGGTCTCCCATTCAGCAAGCCTCAAGCAAATCAAGTCATCACAACAGACTCCTCGGGCTACGCCTGGGGGGCGCACATGACAGATCGGTGCATTCAGGGCAAGTGGTCCCAAAAAGAAAAGCACCTTCACATCAATCAAAAGGAAATGCTAGCAGTAATAAATGCTATTATAGCTTTCAAAGACCTTCTGCAACCAGGTCAACTATTGATAAGAACAGACAACACCACAGTAATGTGGTACATAAACAGGGAGGAACACATTCATGCCCCCTATGCAGACTGGCCATGTCATTTTGGAACATGGCCATGGACTTACAAATCTAACTACAAGCACAGTACTTGCCAGGCAAGGAAAACACGTTGGCAGACAACCTAAGCAGAAATATGACAAATCCACACGAATGGAAGTTGCATCCTCAAGTTTTTACAGAGATAATCAAAGCATGGGGAAGGCCAGACATAGATCTCTTTGCCTCCCACAAAAATCACCAATTGACAAAATTCTGCTCAAGGATTTTTCATCCAAAGGCCTGGAGAGTGGACGCTCTCTTTCAGTTGTACGTCAATGACAGTTTATGCCTTCCCACCTCTTCCTCTGCTGCCCAAAGTTCTATTGAAAACCAGAGCGGACAGACCAAAGATGATTCTCATTGCTCCAGACTGGCCAAGACAACACTGGTACCCACTCCTGAGGAGCCTGACGCATTCACCACCATGGACCCTGCCTCTAATGCCTCTTCTCCTGACTCAGCACAGCTTCAAAACTCTTCAGTCAGCTAAAAACACTCAATCTAGCCGCATGGAAGATTCCTTAACATTACAACAGACCCTACTCTCCAAGGAGGTGCAGGATGTCCTTTTGGAGGCCAGAAGGCAGTCTACTAGAAAAGCTTACTCCGCAAAATGGAAACTGTTTTGTGTCTGGAATGAGAAAAAGGGCCAGGATCCTGGAAAACTGAATACCTCAAATATTACAGTATCTAGCTGAGCTCCTAAGCAGTGGACTTTCATTCTTCTCCATCAAAATCCATGCCTCAGCCATTTCTGCAGAATACAACACTGATCCACCCTTATTCTCTCACCCCCTCTTAAGACAGTTTCTCAGAGGTGTTAAGAATCTAAAACCCCCAAGGAAACGACCAATACCTGCTTGGGATCTCAATTTCATTCTCTAAAAACTGACCTTGCCTCCTTTTGAGCCAGCCGCCTAATCAGATTTGCAATATTTGTCCTGGAAAACAGCTTTCTTTCTGGCTATTACTTCAGCTCGTAGAGTTTCATAACTACAAGCTGTCATGGCTGTGCAGCCTTTTATCTTCCATCAGGACGGAGTTTCATTACGAACCAACCCGTCCTTTATGCCAAAAGTGGTATCCAGGGTAGCTTTGAATCAGGCCATACATTTACATACCTTTTATCCTAATCCTCAAAACAAAGGGGAGAGATTACTACATTCCTTGGACATCCACAGACAACTGCGTTATTTGGACAGAACAAAGCCTTTCAGAAAATCAGATCAGCTCTGTGTCCTATGCTATAGGAGCTCAAGGAAAGCCAATTTCCAAACAGACAATCTCAAAATGGATAGCCCATTGCATACGCTTTTGCTATTCTTTTCATGGCAAAACTGTACCTACAGGCATCAGATCTCACTCCACAAGGGCCACGGCTACTTCTGCAGCCTTTCTTAGAGGAGTTCCTACCAAAGATATTTTAGAAGCAGCCACTTGGAGTTCTGTGCATACCTTCTCCAAGCACTACCACCTTCCACTGTACTCCAAATCTAGAGCGGACTTTGCCACTGCAGTCTTGCAGGGCATTCTGGCTCCTCCTAGTTCCACCTAGTGCCTACCACCCCTTTCTTAGCTTTGGGATTCTACCCATCTGTTATGACTGCAGCTGTATGCACGATGAACATAGTACAGTTTTGTACCTACCATAAATGTAGATGTTAGAGTGCTAATACAGCTGCAGTCCAGGTTTCCCTCCCTCCTCCCCCTCTTGGGACAGGCCTATTGACTAACATATCCTCATGCAACCAGATTGGGGTATTCATTCATGATGTATTTGCTTGCACTACTATATTTTGATTATATGGCATTGCTTATTACACAAATGTATGTATTGCCTTATCTGGGGCAAGAAAAACTGAAGAAAATGGCGTCTGCTAGTTCTTTTATACCCCTGTCGCACTGACGTCAGGGAAGAAGCGACTACAACCGATGCCGGACCTAGACTTTGGAATTCGGCCGACCGAGGACCCGCCTGACGGCAGGAGAACCCATCTGTTATGACTGCAGCTGTATTAGCACTCTAACATCTACATTTATGGTAGGTACAAAACTGTACTTTCTAACCCATGGAAGCCTTCCTCTAGGGACCAGAAGGGAGATGAGAAACTGTGGTTTCAGAAATCCCAAGGTTTTCTCCAGACACTTCTAGAGAGAGAATTATCCCCTTTGCCGGGGAGGGGGTTTTAATGGACTTTACCCCCACAGCAGAGGAGATCCACAGTCGAGGCGCTTGGGGCCTTTTCATAGAGGCCTTATCTGCACTTATGAACATTTACTTTGCTGCCACCTTTATGGAGGTAGGGGCCAGTTGTCTCTGCACCCCGAAGTCTGGGCATCCATCACCAAAGATGCATGGGTGCAGAAGGTTAACCAGAGGCTATTCTCTCCCTTTTTCTGGCTGTCTCCCATCAATAGTTTCCCAGTGTTTTGCTCAAAGAAAAGCAGCAGTTCTTGAAATTAAAAATCTGCAGGACAGGCAAGTTATCCAGGACGTCCCTCAAGACCAACAAGGATCTACAGTTTACTTGAGATTCTTTTTTGGTGCCCAAACAATTGGGAACCTCATGCCGATATGGGACCTTGGTACTCTGCCAGTATGTTTAAATACCTAATGCTCATAGTGCAACCCATCCTCTTGTTGGACAATTGGATGTGCTTTATAGACAGGTGAACCAGAAAGTTTCTGCACTTTGGCTGTGAGCCAGGCACTTTCAATTTGGGGCCCTGCCTTTTTTTGGTCTCACCACAGCCTTCTGGTTGTTGACAGGGTGCGTGGTGGTAGTCCATAGCACATCTCCAACTTCAAGGGTTCCAGGTGTTCCCATAACTAGACCAGCTCACTTCTGCTCCTATCAAGAATCTTTTTATCCATACCAGGGACTCCTTGCTCTGCTTGCTATCAGGTGGGTATCGCAGTGAAGTTAGGCAAGTCCAAGACTTTTCAGTCCGGGCATTAGTTTACAGGTGCTCACCTGGATACATGTCAGTTTGCAAAGCTTGAAGAATAGGTTGTCCACCATGCACAATCAAGCTTTAAAAGTAATTTCTTGCCAGAAGCCACCTGCAAAACTAATTCCTCCAATACTAATATCTATGACTGCCTCAATTGCCTTGGTTCTCTTTGACGGGTACCATATGAAGGTTCTCCAGTGAACTGTTTCAGTACAATGACATCACTCATTAACCCATGAGATTTTGAATGCAGATAAACATTTGCAGGCCACCCACTGGTGGCTCAAGTCCCCAAAGGTCTCCCAGGGCTTGCTTATTTGTCCTTCGCCCAATGCCACATTGACCATGAATGCTTCCCAGCTGGGTTGGGGGAGCTCCACATAGGAACGAATGATGCTTGGTCCCCCTTCAAGGCTAGTCTTCATACTGGTGTTCTGGGGATGAGGGCTGTTGTAGTGTTGCAGGCCTTTTTGGGCACCCTACCTCTAGTTGTAGTATCCATTCAGAACAACATGTCAGTCTGGTACATCCGCAAGCAGGGGAGCCAACTTTACTAGTTGGCAAGGAGCGTGTGGCAAGTAAAAACAATCTACCCTCGTGGACATCCCAGCATCAACGAATGCAAAAAGTTGCTACCTAAAATTGAAGCGAGACCCCAACAATGGAAAAGCGCTCTCCTCACCCTCAGCAGGCAAGACAACACATCAAATCCTCTCTGGGCTACTGAGAAAAATCTAGCGGTCTCATCAAAGGATAACCTTGAGGCCTTTTACAACTATGTACATAGCCTATAAGGCAGGACTCAGACATGTGCTTAGTGACTAAAGATATTGTACACATTGATGCCATGGAGATGGCAAACCTGCTAGACAGGTTTGGCAAAATTTTAACTGTGCATTCCCCTCCAAACTTTCTCATAAACCTTGCCCTACACACACACACACACGTAGGTCATTAAAGCCTCGTCTAAGGCAAGAAACTGGCGCTATGGGACCAGACTGCATCCCATGCTGTGTTTACAACTAAAACATGAGCTAGCATCATTACGTACCCTGTTCAATCATAGCCTATCCACAGGCTTTGTTCCTGTGGAATGGAGAAAGTTACTCCCAAATGTGGCTTAGCAGCAGACCCAAGGAATTGTAGACCTGGAAGTCTGACCAGCCTAGTCTGTCATGGACCTCATAAAATAGATATAGGTGACCTCCAAACCCTGGATCTGACACAATTTGACTTGTCAAGGGCAGAACCTGCCTTTTAAACCTGGTGGATTTCTTCAAAATTGTAACCAGGGCCATTGACAGGGGCAAATCTGTGCACACAGCACATCTCAACATGGCAAAGGCCTTTGACACAATCCCAGATTCAGGCATTATCAATAGACTTGGCAAACAATGTAAACCGCTTTGTTGTAAGATGGGTTGCAAACTGGCTGTCCAGTCATACTATCAAAGTGGGTGACTCCACATCAACAAGCAGACCTGTCACCAGTGGTTTGTCACAAGGATCAGTGCTGGGCCCCCTACTGTTTGGTGTACACTTGTCAGATGTTCAGGCCAAAACTAAAGGGCTGTGGCTGATCCAAGTTTGAGCACAACTGAAAACTGAGTGCAGTTACTAAGATGCCAAATTACCTCTGTATACTTCAGGAGGGTCTTACACAGACTGGTGTCCGTCAGATCTCAAACTGAATGCAAAGAAATTTATCGTTCCCTTCGGTAGTAGTAGTATTTCTGCAATGGTTGCAGTCGCTCCAGGACTGACGTCGGGTTCAGTTGTATAAAATTAGGCAGCTGACTCCATTACATCAGTTTTTCTTGCCAAGGACCCCAAAGCAGAAGCAGTTAGCGTGAGTGCTGGTTGGACGCTACCTGAGTTTTTGTTTTCGAATTGAAGTTGAAGTCTTCTAAAGCGAAGTACCCTGTTGGGGATCTTTTTTTCTTGCTCTAACAGATGTCAGAAAAAGTTCAGTTGTCTCGCCTGTGGAAAACAAATACCACACTGAGATTTAGATTCTTACTGTCACTTGTTTAGGCCTAGACCACGACTTCCCTCGCTGTTGGTTTTGTGCTTTGTTCAACGCCAGGACTATACATAGTCAGGCCCTTATTGTAGCTAAATATTTTTGCTGTCTGAGCCCCCCGAGGATGTGCTACAAGTTTTGCAGGAGGCCAGAAGAGAGAACTAGGAAATCCTGCATTTCCAGATGGAAAAAAGTTTTCCATCTGGTGTCTTAAAGGATTTACAACCACTATTAGTGGATGTCCCAGCAGCCCTGTCCTACCTCTGTGAATTTCTGAAGAATGGGCCGTCGTACTCTGAAAGCTCCTCTTTCTGCGGTCTCATCCATGTCTGCCTACAGATGGTAAACTCTTAAGGTGTATTTCACATCAGACAACCAAGAAACCATCCCCCTCCTCCTTGCAAGCTTTTCTTTCAGTTTTGCTTCTCCAATATGTCACTTGTAATGGCCTGTAGGAAGACCATTTTCCTTCTGCCAGAAGGGTGTCTTGAGTTGCAGGCTGTCATATCCTCTTCCCCCTTCATTTTTCTACAGAGATAATTTCTCTTTGCACTAACCCCTCCTTTATGCCCAAGATGGTAACCCCTCCTTTATGCCCAAGATGGTTGAGTTCTCTTTGCACTAACCCCTCCTTTATGCCCAAGATGCTCGAGTTCTCTTTGCACTAACCCCTCCTTTATGCCCAAGATGTGGTTGAGTTCTCTTTGCACTAACCCCTCTATGCTCAAGATGGTTGAGTTCTCAATCAGTCCATCAATCTTCCAGCCTTTTTTCCTTCTCAATCCTCTAGTGAGAGGATCCTGCAGACTTTGGATGTGCACTAGTGTAGTCTTCTGTCCCTTACCAGAACTGGTTTTGATCACGATAGGCAAGTTAGGTCTCTAAAGACTATTCTAAGACGTATTTTCTCACTTTGAAAAATTTTACTATCGTGGTGTTCAGATTCCTGGAATGAAGTGGCCTACCATTGCTATCTAAACTTATGATTAAAAGGCATGCTAGATGGGCAAGACGTTGATGGCTGGTACTGAACATTTATAAAATGAGTGATTAAGCTGGAAATTATTGAAGATGCCAGTGGAGCCTTGTCTTGTCATACAAGTAGGTTAGTCAGGTCAAGTAGTCTTGCTCCCCCACAGAAATGGCTGAAGAAAAATCGTAACCAGAGAGGAACAGTGATGTAGCAGCCTATAAAATGTTTTTTATATGTGTAATGCACACAGGTACTTTGGGACAGTTGGTCTAACGTTTTTCATGACTACTCATTCAGTGTTTTACGAAGACTGTTTTAGTGCTTCATTTTTCTGTACTCTTAAATCTGATTTGGAGTATTTTTCTGTTTTTTAGGGCCTACATGGATGAGGATATAACCATTTCTTCAGACGCATTCCATAAATATGTCGACTCTTCTCTTGTCCATGTTAACAAGATCCTGAAACAATTGCTTCACTATTTCCTGGTTAAGGATCTTGTTGACTCCTTGAAGGTTAGTGATAAACAAGGAATGTTAATGCTTTAAGTGGAAAGTATGTCAAAACTTAACTTTGGTGTTTATAACTGATTTAACCAGTGATGTGATACTGAAAGAAGGGGGATGGTGAAGGACTCATAATATTTGAATCATATTTCAGATGTTCTTCTTGTTTCACTGTTGCAGTCATTACATTTGAGTAATCTGCTGGCAGGTTGCCCTCAGTCGGCCTGATTAACAAAGTCTTGGGTCCTGCGTCGGTTGCTGTCCCTTCCATGATGTCAAGTCGTCAGGGGTATAAAACATGCAGCAGACGCCATTTTCATCAGTCTTTCTTGCTGCGCGGTGCCCAAAGCAGTTCGCAAGTGCCGGTTAGCAGACTCCTGAAAGTCTTCAACCTAAAGTTAAGTACCCCATTGGGGAAACTTTTTTTTTTCTTGCTCCTTACCAATGTCAGTAAAAGTTAATAATTGTATTACTTGTGGGAAGCAAATACCTCCATAAGGATTTTCATTTGTACTGTTATTCCTTGCCTAGGCCCTGACCACCACGTGCCTTGCTGTCTGGTTTGTGCTAAATTTAACCAATGCACTATTAAGCGTCTGTATATTTTTGCATCTAAATATTTTGGCTCAAGATTTAACTATCCAGAAATGTCATCTGTTAGCAATCTGACTACTGGAATTCACAGAAAATGCAAAGAAAAGACAGTCAAGGTCCAAAACTGACTAAGCTTCTAAGCCAGCCGCCGGTACTCAGTGAGGCTCTTTCGCAGCCCCTGGTACCCGCTACTTTTGAGTCGCAGGCCTCTATAGAGACCCATTCGGAGTCTGGTATGCTGCAAGATTCTCTCAGTATTTTACCCGCGTATGTCTCTCCCTTAAATGGGTCTGGAGCCGCAGAGCAGGCACCAGCTTCTGACTGTGTTTTCAGGCCTCAACATTTTTATATTAAACTGACGCCAGCAACATAAACAAGGTCATAAACAACTTCTATGTCCAAAAACGCATGAGCCACGTGCTCAGGCCCCTATGCCTAAAAAACAGGTGATCAAAATGGCTGAGTATTTAGTTACCTTGATCAGGGGTTCCCAACCCCCCCCCCCCTGCTAAGAGGCCTAGGCAAGGCACTGATTATGAATCTTCAGATCAGGTTTCCATTTCTTCTGATTCCTCTTCTGATCAGGAATTTTCTATTCCATCCTGAGGATACTGATTCAGAGGAATCCATCCCATCTGCATCTCCTCCTGAGGATCTTTCTTTTGGAGAGACTTTGCATACTTTAAGGGAACATTTTCACTGAGAGTCGGGACTTCTCTGAATCAAGAGGCTTAGGGATTTCTTCTTCCTCAGCATAGGCCTTTGGCAGTACCTCCTGTATTAGACATTGATGTATTTTCGGAATCGAGCATGGCTCCTGATTCCCTGCCTCCAGCTCCTAGTAAGCCAGACAGATATTACAGGGTTTCTGACTCCCACAAATTTCTTTTCAAAAATCCTGCTGCTGATCCCGAGACTATTTCTCAGGGTCCCAAGGCTGTTAAGGCTTCTACAGCCAAAAATCCTACTCCTGATAGATTCCAGGGCGCTGGATAGATGGGGTAAGAAGGTTTATACGTCTGCAACCTTTGCAATCAGGGCTTTAAACTGCCAGTTTCATATGCTTAAGTATCAACAGCATGTTATGGGCTTACTGAAACAGTTGAGAATCTTGCATCAGCTGAACAGTTTCTTAAAGTAATAACTACATCTGACAAATATAGGGTCATGAAACCAGACAAGGGAGGGGGCGTGGTTATGACTAATACTGACTACTACAACAAAATGACTATTATGCTCAGTGACACTAATACATATATGAAAGTTACTAAGTATGAAAGGTCGAGGGCTTACACTAAGGTGGATTGGTTACTTTATGAATTTCTTATGGATGGTACTATCAGCAAGGAGGATTATTCGTATCTAACTTTTTCCTATTACTCCAAGTATGTTTGGTATTCCTAAAATACACAAGGATGTTCACAATCCACCCTTCAGGCCTATTGTGTCGGCCAGAGGTTCAAAAACTGAGGCCATGGCATCCTATTTGATGCTCACTGTAAAGATACATTGAAAAATTTACCACACATTTTAAAAGACTCCTGGCATTGTTTGGATCTTGTTGGACAATGTAAGGCTGTTATTGGCCCTAACTTGATTATGGCTACCATTGATGTGGTTAATTTATTTTGTTCCACACAAGCAACGCCTGGAAATGTTTGAGGCCAGTCTATTGAAATATAGTGGCATGAATGTTTCAAAATGCTGGCTCTTGACTGAATTAATGGAAATGGTGTTGGAGAATAATTTTATTTATATTAATGGTGAATATTACAGGCAAAGTACTGGTGTGGCTATGGGTGCAAGATGTGCACCAATTTATGCTAATTTGGTGCTAGCCAATTGGGAGACGTTAGTTTTTACATCTATACACTGGCCCAAAATAGCTTTATATTTACGATATCTTGACTATGATATTTTTTGGACAGGTAAGGATGAGTTGTTAGAATTTAGAGTTTTTAGGAAGAACATCTGATTTTCTGAAATTTACCAGCAGTATTCATGAAAGTTATTGTGAATATCTTTACCTTATTTTCTCTTATAGAGATATGATTAGCTTCATTCAAATATTTTTAGAAAGTAAACTTTTTCAAATTCCTTTTTACACTTTAACAGTTGTCAACCTTTTTATTAAAAAAGAAATTTGATTAAAGGGCAAATGGTTAGGCTATCAAGAATTATCAGGGACGACAACACACTTAATGCAGAAATTGAAAAATTATCTTCTGTTCCTTGATAGAGGTTACCCTAATGAACTTATTTGTAACATTAAAAGGGAAATTTCTAGTAAAAGATTTACAATATATAGACCCATCATAACATTTGGTTTTAACAATGTTGAATGTTAGCACTAATACGTCCAGATATGACACTTTTTTTTATTTTACCTTGCAATGATTCATCATATCACATTAAACATTATTAAGGAGACTTGGACAAGTGTTTTTATCAATAATGCTGAGCTGTCTGAGACCATTGGCTACCAGCCCAAGATTACATACAGTAGAGGGAGGAATTTAAAGGACTTTTATGAGGCTAACACGAAGGATATTTTTAGAATGTCTAAAATGTAAATGTGGAACCTGTCATACATGCAAATATATCCATGATGGTCCATATGTTGCTATTAAGAATTATGGCAAAACTATTAGATGCCCAGGGTATTGCAACTGCAATACAAATATGGTAGTGTATTTAGCAACATGCTCAGCATGTTCAGCGTTTTATATTGGGAAAACTATTAGGAAGTTAAGAGAATGTATTGTTGAGCATGTTGGAGACATTAAGAAACAGAAGACCACTAGTTCCCTATATATGCACAGTGTTAGAGGTCCTAATTTCAATTTATTATAGATAGAATACCTCAGAATATACACAAAGGTGGGGATGAGAAGACTATGCTTAGATTAAACACCTGTACTTTGCCTGGTATTAACGAATTTGTGTCAATATCCAGTATATTAAAATACAGGTCACATTTTATACGACCATTTTTTAAGGTCGTGGATGCTGGAATACATTCAATTTGTTTTTGAGATTTTTCACAATATACAATACATTTATATATATATTTTTAATTTTTGCAACAGTAATTAGATTTTAGATATGATTGGTTATTTGGTTATTTATTCATATACAGAAACATTTTTTACAGTAATTGTGGTTATTTTATGGTTTAGATCTGTGCCAAATCATTTTAACAGAAATCAATTAAACAAATCAATTAGTTATTTTAACAATAACTTATTAGGTATGTATATATAAAGGATGGCCTTGTTACTGTGTTTTAGTACTCTGATGCCCTGATGTTGGGTGAAAGCACTTAGTACTTCCTTTCTATTCGTTTATTTCAATAAATCAGTTCTTGCGGTTCACTGTGTGGCTTTATTGGTTTAAATGTTTATTTCGGATTGTGCGGAAAATGAAGTTACAGGATATACTGCATTCAGCAGAAAAGGTTGGAAAGCATACTTTGCAATGTGGTTTTGATTCCTTGGAGGCCCTCTTGTAGGGCTGCTGTTACTGGATCTGTGATTAGAAGGTATGCCTGGCTCAAGGAGCAAAATCTGCCTGATCATGTTAAAGCTAAATTGTTGGATGCCCCTTTGCAGCAAGATACTCTGTTTGGTAATAAGACAGAAGAGGTTTTGAAGGAATTGGAAGACCAAGCTAAATCTATGCAAACTGTAAAAGATTTCTTGCAAGTGCAGCCACCCAGGTTCAGTAGACACTGGCCTACTAAAAACTGGTCCTTTCCTGTGTCCAACAGAGCCACTCGGGGCAAACCCAGGCGCTCAAAAGGCTCCAGATATCAATCACAGGGTTCTTACAGGTCAAAGCAATGGGGTGCCTCCACCTTCAAATCTGGAGGAAACAAAGCACAACCCTACAGTAAGCAGTCTCGATGACTTTCCTCTACCATCTCCAAGCACTTATCTGTTGGCAGCCCCCTTGAGGGGAAAACTAGCACTTCATGCTCAAAATTGGCAGTTAATTACCCAGGACAAGTGGGTATTAAACATAGTATCCCAGGGGTACAGATTAAATTTCCATACTTTGCCAATTCTACACAGATGGCCGGTTCTGCCTCAAAACCAGTGGGCAGAGGCCTAGAAACAAGTAATGTCCCTCATGGATAATGGGGGCTATTCAACCAGTACCAGACAAGGTTTTTAATTAGACTTTTCCTGGTACCCAGAAAAGACGATTCATGGCATCCAGTACTGGACTTATCAATTCTGAACACGTTCCTGGACATTCCAAAATAGTTCATAGGTTCATAGATTAGCTGACTTAAAACAGCTACTGCCTAGGCTAGGCAAGAATGCTTGGTTAGTAACTCTAGACTTAAGAGTCATACCTGCATATCCCAATAAGCGAATCATGTAGAAGATACCTCCGCTTCAAAGCAGGTTTTTTCCATTACCAATTCTCTGCACTGCCCTTTGGCTTATCTACTGTGCCCAGGGCCTTTACAAAGTGCCTGGCACCAGTAAGTGCGTTGTGCAAACAAACATTCAAATTTATCCTTATATGGACAAGTCTCATTTAAGCAGAGGACAAGGACACTCTTCTTCAACATCTGGCGTTTGTAAAAAGGCTCCTAGCATGCCTAGGGTACACCATAAACGAAAAGAAATCACAACTGGTACCCTCCCAAAAAATTACATTCCTGGGTGCAAGCTTGAATACAACTGCCCAGACGGCTTGCCTCATGCCAGACAAAGGTAACTGACAACATACTTCAAACAAATGGCAAAAACCAGCTATCTGAAGACGCATTCTGCAGGCTTTGGGGTTCATGGCATCCTGCATTCTACTAATTCCATATGCAAGACTGCATATGAGCAAACTTCAATGGTACCTAAAAAGTTTTTGGAGTCAACATTGTCAGCCTGGAAACGATTCCTCTCATTCCCTGCCTACAACAGGAGTTTCTTTGGTGGGCAGAGACATGTCACCAAAAGGGACTGTCCTTCACTCTACCCCCTGCCACCAAACCCTAACTACAGACTCCTCAGACTTTGCTTGGGGGCCCACCTGGCAGGGAGACGCATTCAGGGCAAATGGAGCCTAAACCAAATGCATCTGCATGTCAACCAGAAAGAAATGCTAGCTGTTCAGAATGCCCTTACAGCCTTGAAGGACTTGACGGACAGCACCACAGTTGTGGTTCGTAAACAAGCAGGGGGGTACACATTCCTTCCCCCTTTGCAGACTAGCCATGGCCTTGTGGAACACTGCCTTGACTTGCCAAATACATCTTCAAGCTCAATTCTTGCCAGGAAAGCAAAATACTCTGGCAGACTACCTAAGCAGAAATCTTATGGACCCGCATGAATGGAAACTGGATCCACAAATCTTCAGCATGTTAACACAGAAATGGAGGAGCCCAGACATGGGTCTATTTGCCTCTCCCCTAAATTATCAGCTGGACAAATTCTGCACAAGAACTCGTCACAAAAAAGCATGGGAAGTGGATGCTCTATCCTTCAGTTGGAAAAACCTATGCCTTTCCCCCTCTGCCTCTACTCTCCAAGGTTTTGCTAAACGTCAGACAGGAAAAAACAAAAATGATCCTAATTGCTCCGGACTGGTCTCACCAGCACTGGTACCTGCTTCTAAGGAATGTCACACCTTTCTCCATGGTACTTGCCTCAAATACCTCCTCTACTGTCTCAGCAGAACTATCAAATTCTGCACACACTGCTCCAAACTCTGAATCTTGCAGCATAGCTAATCAACTAATTCATTATTCAAGCCACATCTCTCAGTAAATCTGTGGTGGATGTCATTTTGGAAGCCAGAAGGCTTAGTACTAGAAAATCTTATGCTGATAAATGGAAGAGGTTCTGTGCTTGGAACCAAGTGCAAGGAATAGACCCAGCAAAGCCTAATATTCCTCAGATTTTACAATACTTGAGATGCTTGACAAGGGCCTATCTCTTTTTCTTCAATAAAAATCCACTCCTCTGCCATCTCGGCTCATTACAACACAGAGCCCTCCCCTCTTTTCTCACCCACTCCTTAAACAGTATCTTAGAGGGGCCAAAAATTTAAGGCCTCCCAGTAGAGCACCAACTCCTGCATGGGACCTCGATTTTGTGCTGGAAAAACTCACCCTGCCTCCTTTTGAACCAGCAGGTACTGCGGCTATATAGTTTCTATCTTGGAAAACAGCTTTTCTTTTGGCAGTCACTTCAGCAAGAAGGGTTTCAAAACTACAGGCTCTCATGGCAGTGGAGCCTCTGATTATATTTTACCTGGACAGGGTGGCCCTCAGGACCAATCCTTCTCTTTTGCGTAAGGTGGTATCTACTGTGGCTCTTAACCAGACCATTCACCTGCCAACATTTTACCCAAATCCACAGAACAAGGAGCGGATTCTGCATTCATTGGACGTACACAGACAGCTAAGATTCTACTTAAAACAAGACCAAATCTCAGTCTGAGCAACTACTGGTAGCATTTGCTGCAGGGTCAGAGGGGAAGGCTATATCAAAAGACTATTTCTAAATGGATAAGCCACTGCATTCATTTCTGCTATTTGCACCATGGTAAACCTGTGCCCAAGGGGATCAGATCCCAT
Source organism: Protopterus annectens (assembly GCF_019279795.1). NCBI lineage: Eukaryota > Metazoa > Chordata > Ceratodontiformes > Protopteridae > Protopterus > Protopterus annectens. Next base: position 1,737,733,074 of record NC_056737.1, read on the forward strand.
TCCACCAGGGCTCCCTCCACTTCAGCAGCTTTTTCTCAGTGGTCCCAACCAAAGACATTCTAGAAGCTGCAACTTAGAGGTCTGTTCATATGTTCACAAAGCATGATCATTTACCCATCCTCAACATCTAGGGCAGGCTTTGCTACTGCAGTCCTGCAGGGCCTTATAGCTGCTCCTAATGCCGTTTAGTTCCATCCTCCCATCCATAGCTTTGGGACTCTACCAAAATGTAATGACTGCAACAGTGAAACACTAACCTAGTACAGTTGTACACTTACCGTAAATGTAGATGTTGGAGTGTATTCACTGTTGCAGTCCAGGTTACCCACCCACCATCCCCCATTCTATACCTTTTCTTTCTTTCACTATACTTAAAAGCCTTTGTGGTGTATTTGCTTTTAGTTGAAGGTAAATTTTGTTTTGTTTCTAAAGTGCCTTTATACATTTAGTTTTATATATTTTTTGCTCCCCATTTGGGGGGCACCTGACATCTGGGGCAAGAAAAACTGATTAAAATGGTGTCTGCTGCATGTTTTATACCCCTGACGTCATGGAAGAGGAGACCGTAACTGACACCGGACCCAAAACTTTGTTATTCAGGCCGACTGAGGGCAACCTGCCAGCAGATTACCCAAATGTAATGACTGCAGCAGTGAATACACTCTGACATCTACATTTATGGCAAGTGTACACAACTGTACTTTTTAAATAGTGTCCCAGGGATACAGATTTCATTTCCACACGTTGCCAACACCGAATGGGTGGCCAGACCTGGCCCCAAATCGATAGGCAGAGGCTCAAAAACAAGTACTTTCCCTCTTGAACATGGGGGCTATTCAACCAGTACCAGAAGAGGAAAAGGGACAAGGTTTCTTTTCCAGGCGCTTTCTGGTACCCAGAAGAGACCAATCATGGCATCCAATTCTGGACCTGTCTACTCAACACTTTTCTGTACATTCCAAAATTCAAGATGCTGACTTCACCAGTTACTTCCTATGCTAGGCAAAGATGCCTGGTTGGCAACTCTAGATTTAAAAGCATACCTGCACATACCAATCAGGCAATCTTGCAGAAGGTACCTACTCTTCAAAGCAGGCTACTTGCATTATCAGTTTTCTGCACTGCCCTTTGGCTTGTCTGCTGCACCCAGGGTAGTCACAAAGTGCCTGGCTCCAGTTACTGCATTTTGCAGGCAAAGAAATATCCATACCTGGACGATTGTCTAATTCAGGCAGAAAACCAGGGCATACTTCTAAATCATCTGGCATTTGTAAAAAGGGTTCTGTCTGGGGTACACCATAAACAAAAATAAATCACAACTGGTACCCTCTCAACAGATTACTTTCATGTGTGCAAGCCTAAATACAACTGCCCAGATGGCTTTCCTCACGCCAGAGAAGCAAATTCAATTCATTTGGTAACTTCAGACAAGTGCCACAACCCTGCTATCTGCAAGACAAATACTGCAATCCTTGGGGTACATGGCCTCCTGCATTCTTCTAATTCCGTATGCAAGACTGTATATGAGAACTACAGTGTTACTTAAAAAGTCTATGGAGTCAATATTGTCACAGCCTGGAAACAATGATTCCGATCATACCTGGTCTATGCCTGGAATTCTTATGGTGGGCAGAGGCCTGCCACCAAAACAAGGGAATGCCATTCACATTACCCCCTGCTGCCCAAATCTTAACTACAGATGCATCAAACTATGTATGGGGGGCTCACCTGGCAGGGAAATGCATTCAGGGTAAATGGAACCCAAATCAAATTCACCTACATATCAATCAAAAAGAAAGCATAGCTGTACAGAATGCTCTGACAGCCTTCAAGGACTACATTCTTCCAGGACAACTAATGGTAAAGACGGACAACACCATAGTTATGTGGTACATAAACAAGCAGGGGGGTACACATTCTTACACCATCTGCAGACTAGCCATGGCATTGTGGAACACAGCCTTGAGCTACCAAGTGCACCTACACTGGCAGATGGACTAAGCAGAAATCTTATGGACCCACATGAGTGGAAATGAACCACGGATTTTCAACATGTTGACAAGCAAATGGGGGAGCCCAGACAGACCTATTTGCCTCTCCTCAGAACTGCCAGTTGGACAAGTTTTGCACAAGAGCTCCCCACAAAGAAGCTTGGAAAGTGGATGCTCTATCCTTAAACCTATCAGTCTATGCCTTCCCCCTCTGCCTCTGATCTCCAAAGTCCTGCTAAAAGTCAAACGGGACAAACCAAGAATGATTTTGATTGCTCCAGACTGGCCATGCCAACACTGGTACCCACTCCTGCGCAGTGTCGCAAATATCTCCATGGCACGTGCCTCGGACCCCTTCCTTGCTGTCTCGGCAGGAGAACCAAGTTCTGCACCCACAGCTTCCAACATTGAATCTTGCAGCCTGGCTAATCATTTAAATTCACCTTCATCCCTCAGCAAATCTGTGATGGATGTCATCTTGGAGGCGAGAAGGCCTAGTACTAGAAAATCTTATGCTGACAAATGGAAAAGATTCTGTCTGGAACCAATCTTTAGGGATGAGCACAGCAGTGCCCAATTTACCTCAGATTTTGCAATACTTAACTGAGATGCTTCACAAGGGCCTGTCTTTTTCCACCATTAAAATCCACGCTTCAGCTATTTCAGCTCACTATAACACAGAACCACCCCTCTTCTCTCATCCCCTGCTCAAGCAGCATCTCAGAGGGGCAAATAACTTGAGACCACCCAGGAGAGCTCCTACCTCTGCCTGGGACCTTAACTTTGTTTGGGAGAAGCTCACTCTACCTCCCTTTGAGCCAGCTGCTACTGCAGACTTAAAATTTCTTTCTTGGAAAACAGCCTTCCTTTTAGCAATCACTTCAGCTAGAAGGATATCTGAATTACCGGCCCTTATGGCAGTGGAGCCTTTCATAATCTTTCATGCGGACAGGTGATCTCTGAGGACCAATCCAGCCTTCGTGCCCAAGGTGGCTTCCAGTGTGGCTCTTAATCAGTCCATTTGCCAACCTTCTTCCACAGAACAAAGGGGAATGGATTATGCATTCCTTTGATGTGCACAGGCAACTTAGGTTCTACTTGGACAGGACTAAATCTCTAAAAATCTCAACATTTGCTGGTAGCATTTGCTGCAGGGGCAGAGGGGAAGGCTATTTCAAAGCCATTTATAAATGGATAAGCCATTGCATTCATTTCTGCCATAAACACCATGGAAAACCTATCCCCCAATGGATCGGATCTCACTCCACCAGGGTTGCATCTACTTCTGCAGCCTTTGTCAGAGGTGTTCCTACCAGGGATATTCTAGAAGCTGCTACCTGGAGTTCTGTACATACTTTCACCAAGCATTATTTACCAATTTTTTTCTAAATCCAGAGCTGGCTTTGCCACTGCTGTTTTGCAGGGCCTTATAGCTGGCCCTAATGTGGTATAAACTCCTCCTCCCAACCATAGCTTTGGGAATCTACCCAAATGTAATGACTGCAACAGTGAAACACGGAAGAACATAATACAGTTGTGTACACTTACCATAAATGTAGATGTTAGTGTATTCACTGTTGCAGTCCTGGTTACCCGCCCTCCAGCCCCCTACTTCTCTGGCTATACCTCTATTTTCTTTTACTATGCTTAAAAGCCTTTTTGGTGTATTTGCTTTTGGTTGGAGGTATATTTTTGTTTTAATTTTATTTGCTCTTCATTAGGGGTGCCCCTGACGTATGGGGCAAGTAAAACTGATGTAATGGTGTCGGATGCATGTTTTATACCCCTGATGACCTGGCGTCACTGAAGAGACAGCAACCGACGCAGGACCCAAGACTTTGTTAATCAGGCGGACTGAGGGCTACTGCATGCAGGTTGCCCAAATGTGATTAATGGTAACTGTACACAACTGTACTTTTCTACTCCAGGCTGTTCCTGGTGCCCAGGAAAGAGAACTCTCGGCACCCTATTCTGGATCTGTCATCCCTAAACACCTTCCTGATGGTACCAAAATTCAAATTGTATATACTCAAGCTCCTTCCTATGCTAGCCAAGGACTCCTGGCTAGTCACCCTAGACTTAAAAGAAGCTCATCTGCACATCCCAATAAGGTATTCTTGCAGGAAATATCTACGTTTCAGGGCAGGCTCTATGCACCATCAGTTCTCTGCACTTCCCTTTGGCTTATCTACTGCGTCCAGGGTTTTCACAAAGTGCCTACTGCTGGCAGAGAAATATTCAAATTTACCCATACTTGGACGATTTCCTGATTCAGGTGGACAGTCGTGTATTGCTACTTCAGCACCTGACGTTTGTAAAGAGACTCCTAATTCTCTGGGTTATACCATCAATAAAAACACTTCTGGTACCTAGCCAAAAGATTGTATTCCTGGGAGCAGGCTTGAACACAACTTCCCAGATGGCATTCCTCACTTCAGGAAAGCAGGTTTGACAACTTATTTCAAACTACTGGCCACCCAAACCCAGCTATTTGCAAGAAAGACTGCAAGCGCTGGGGTTCATAGCCTCATGTATTCTGATTCCATATGCAAGACTGCATATGCGGAAACTTCAGTGGTACTTAGTCTCTGGTGTCAACATTCCCAGGACCTGGAAACAATTAATCCTATCATTCCTTGCCTAAGGAAAGAGTTCCTTTGGGCAGAGGCTTACAACCACAACAAGGGACTACCTTTCTCACAACCCCCCCGCCGTCCAAACTCTGACTCCAGACTCATCAGACTATGCATGGGGGGGCTCACATGGCAGGCCAATGCATTCAAGGCAAATGGATCCCAGGACAAATTCACCTGTGTATCAGAAATGTTAGCTGTACAGAATGCACAGAGAGCCTTCAAATACCTTATCCTGCCAGGGCAACTCTTGATAAAGACAGACCAACACCACAGTTGTGGTACATAAACGAGCAGGGGGGAACTCATTCCTACCCACTGCAGGTTAGCCATAGCTTTGTGGGACAAAGCCTTGAGCAGTCAAGTGCACCTGCAAGCTCAATTCCTGCAAGGCAAACAAAATTCACTGGCAGACTACTTGAGCAGAAATCGAATGGACTCACACAAGTGGTAAATGGAACCCAACTCATTCAGACTTCTAATACACAGGTGGGGACACCAGAGGCGGACCTCTTTGCTTCCCCCAAAACCATCAACTGAGCAAATTTTGCACCTGAAATCCCTACAGCCAAGCATGGAAAGTGGATACCCTATCCTTTACATAAGAACCTCTCAATCTATGCCTTTCCCCTCTGCCCCTCCTTCCAAAAGTACTACTCTAGATCAAACAGGAGAAGCAGAGGACCATCCTTATTGTACCAGACTGGCCATGCCGGCACTGGTATCCACTCCTATGCAGTCTGACAGCAGTGCCACCCTGGCACCTACATCAGACCCCCGGGGCAGATTTTGCATCCTCCGCTGCAAACCCTGAACCTGGCACCTCGGCTTATTCCTTGATCACAAGCAACCCTCAGCAAACTGGTGCTGGATGTTATCCTTGAGGCCAGGAGGCCTAGTACTAGGAAATACTATTCAGAAAAGTGGAAACGATACTGTTCTTGGAGCCAGTCTCAAGGAAAGAACACAGCCATGCACACCTTACCTCAAATCCTAGATTATCTAGCAGAGCTGCTCCACGAAGGCCTATCCTTTTCATCAATTAAGATTCATGCCTCTGCCATTTCAGCTTATTACAATACTTAGCCACCCGTCTTCTCTCACCCTCTGATCAAACGGTTCCTGAGAGGAGCTAACAATTTAAGGCCCACAAGGAGAGCTCCCACTCCTGCCTTGGACCTTTGTACTAGAGAAGCTCATGCTCTCCCCTTTTGAGCCTGCTGCTACAGCAGAGTTAAAATTCCTCTTGGAAAACAGCCTTACTTCTAGCTGTCACTTCAGCAAAAAGTGTTACAGGCCCTTATTGCTGTGGAACCCTTCATTATCTTCCATGTGGACTGGGTTTCCCTCAGGGCTTACCCATCATTTACGCCTAAGGTGGTATCCATTGTGGCTTTAAACCAATCCATCCATTTACCAACCATTTTTCTTAATCCCCAAAGTAAAGGGGAAAGGATCCTGCACTCCTTGGATGTGCACAGACAGCTTAGGTTCTATCTTGACAGGACTAAACCTTTCAGAAAATCTGACCAGCTGCTAGTCAGCTTTGCTACAGGGGCAGAGGGCAAGGTTATTTCAAAGCAAACCATTTTTAAATGGGTAGCACACTGCATCCATTTCTGCTACAGACACCATGGAAAACCTATCCCACAGGGGATCAGACCTCATTCCACTAGGGCTACCTCAACCTCTACAGCATTTCTCAGGGCAGTCCCTACCAGGGACATCCTGGAAGCTGCAACCTGGAGTTCTGTACACATCTTCACCAAGCATTACCACTTGCCTATCTCTTTGTAAATCCAGAGCTGGATTTGCCACAGTAGTCTTGCAAGGCCTGCTAGCCAGCCCTAATACTTCTTGACTGCCCCCACCTTCCTCAGCTTTGGGAATCCACTAAAGTGTGATGACTGCAACAGTGAAACATTAAGAATATAGTACAGTTGTGTATACTTGGCATAAATGTAGATGTTAGTGTATTCACTGTAGCAGTCCTGGATGTGAGTGTTCATGTTTCACTGTTGCAGTCATTACACTAGGGTTATCCTGCTGGCAGGCTACCTGCAGTCGGCCTGAATTCCAAAGTCTTGGTCCGGCGTCTGTTGCGGTCGCCTCTTCCCTGACGTCAGTGCGCCAGGGATATAAAAGATGCAGCCAACGCCATTTTCTTCAGTCTTTCTTGCTGCGCAGTGCCTGAAGCAAGAGCAGTTCAAGTGCCGGTCGGCCGACTCCTGAGATTTTTCGAATTTCAGATCCGAAGTCTTCATTAAAGCTAAGTACCCTGTTGAAACTTTTTTCTTGCTCCAGAACGATGTCAGAAAAAGTTAACAATAGTATTTCTTGTGGGAAGCAAATACCTCATAAGGATTTTCACTCTTACTGTATTCCTTGCCTAGGCCCTGACCACCACGTTGCTTGTCTGTTTTGTGCTAGATTTAACCAACGCACCAAGCATCTGTACGAGTTTGCCTTTCTTTACTTCGGCCAAAGATTCAATTATACAATGCCAGCGGAACAGCCGACCGGAGTTTATAAAAAACCGCAAGGATAAAGACAAGGACAGGCCTCAGAGGTCCAAAACTGACTAGGCTTCCGCTAAGCTAGTAGTCTGTTTGCCAGTTCTCAGTGAGGCGCTTTCGCAGCCCCTGATGCCCGCTACCTCAGATCCACAGGCCGTTTCAGACTCCCTCGTGAAGCCGACTGGGCCTCTGGAAATTCAAGGTATTGGGTCCTCGGAAACTTTCCTCAGATGGGTCTGGAGCCACTGTGCAGGTATCTGCTTCTGAGGGTGTTTTCAGACCTACACAGTTGTATGTAAAGCCATCTTCAGCTTCAAAGCCAAAGACTAAAGCAGCTCTAAAGACAAAAGTACAGCATTCTCCAGGACAGACTTCATGCCTAAAAAACAGATGCTCAAAATGGCCGAAGACCTTATTACTTTGATCAGGGGTTCCCATCCCCCTCCTGATAAGAGGCCTAGGCAAGACAGAATATGAATCTTCAGTCAGGTTTCCATTTCCTCTGATTCCTCCTCTGATCAGGAATTACTCCCTTCCTCCCTATGAGGATTGTGATGCTGAAGAATCTATTCCTTCAGCTTCTCCTGAAGATTACTCCTTGGGGAAACCCTGCATACTATGAGGGAGCACTTTCATTGGGAAGAGCCAGGATTATTCAGAGTCTAAGAAAAGGCTCAGATTTTCTTTTACTTCCTCAGCACAGGCACCTTGCTATTCCCCCTGTTCTGGACATTGTAGCTGATGCTTGAGTCCGGCCTGTCTCCAGACTCTATACCCCCTGCACCTGTTAAGCCAGACAGATACTACAGGGTCCCAGACTCCCATAAATCTCTATACAAAAACCGTGCTGCTGACCCAGAAGCCTTATCTCAGGGTCCTAAGGGAGTTTAGGCTTCCACTGCTAAAAACCCTGTTCCCTCTGATAGAGATTCAAGGGCACTGGATAGATGGGGGGGGAAAAGTTTACACTTCTGCTACTTTGACAATTTAAAGCCCTTACAGCCAATTTCATATGCTTAAATATCAGCAATACTTAATGTCACTGTTAAGACAGAAAATGTTGACCAACTCTGAATGTCCAGAAAACAAGGAAATGCAGGATTTATTGCATGCAGCTGAACAAGTGGGAAGACGTACTTTGCAATGTGTTTTTGATTCTTTGGAGACCTCTTGTAGGGCCGCTGTAACTTTTTCTGTGATTAGGAGGCATGCTTGGTTAAAGGAACAGAATCTGCCTGATCATGTTGAAGCAAAATTATTAGATGCGCCATTACAGCATGATACATTGTTTGGTGTTAAGGCAGGAAGGGGCATTGAAAAAAATGGAGGATAAAGGGAAATTTATGCAGACAGTTAAGGATTTCTTACAGGTACAGCCACCCAGATTTAGCAGGAACTGGCCTTCAAAAAAATTGGTCTTTTCCAGTGTCGGGCCAAAAAGTGTCAGATACAGACACCCTAGAGGCAGATCCCAGCCCCAAGGCTCATACAGGCCTAAACAATGGGGTGCTTCTACCTCCAAAAGCGGAGAAGACAAATTTCAATCTTATAGGAAACTGTCCCAATGACTTTCCTCTACTAGTACCAAGCACTTATCTTTTGGAAGCTCCCTTAGGGGGAAAACACTTTTTCCACAACTGGCACATGATCACCCAGGACAAATGGGTCTTGAATATAGTCTCAGGGTTACAGGTTCCACTTTCACACCCTGCCAAAGGCATGCCAGACCTGCCACACAATCAATGGGCAGAGGCACAAAAGCAAGTTTCATCCCTCATGGACATGAGGGCCATTCAGCGAGTACTACTACAGGAGCAGGGACAAGGATTTTACTCGCGTTTTTTCTTGGTACCCAGAAAGGACAAAGTCTGGAGACCAATACTGGACCTGTCTATTCTAAACACCTTTTCTGGACGTTCCAAAATTCAAAATGTTGAGACTGCAGCAGCTTCTGCCCATGCTGGGCAAGAAGGCTTGGCTTGTAACCTTGGACCTAAGAGTCATACCTGCATGCCCCAATCAGACAATCTTGCAGAATATACCTCCAGTTTCATAGCTGGCTCAATGCACTACCAATTCTCTGCACTGCCTTCTGGCTTATGTACTGTGCCCAGGGTCTTCACAAAATGCCTGGCACCAGTAACTGCTTTTTATCGACAGAGGAATTCAAATATATCCCTACTTGGGCGACTGCCTTATTTAAGCAGAGAACAAGGACATTCTACTAAAGCATCTGGCGTTTGTAAAAATTAATTTGCCTAGGGTACACAGTAAATGAAAATCAAAACTAGTACCCTCTCAAGAAAATATTCCTGGGTGCAAGCTTAAATACAACTGCCCAGCTGGCTTATCTCACGCCAGACAAAGGCAACTGACTTCTTACTTCGAAATGTTGGCAACAAAAACCCAGTTATCTGCCAAAATAATTCTGCAGGCTTTGGGCTTCATGGCATTCTGTAGTCTTTTAATTCCATATGCAAGACTGCATATGAGGAAACTACAATGGTATCTAAAGTGTTTGGACTCAACATTGCCACAGCCTGGAAAAGCTAATTACCCTCATTCCCTGCCTGCAACAGGAGTTTCGATGGGCACAGGCCTGTCACCACAACAAGAGACAGCCTTTCACTCTACCCACTGCCAGGCGGACAATAACAGATGCATCAGATTATGCCTGGGGGGCCCACATGGCAGGAAAATGTATTCAGGGCACATGGCCCCCAAGCCAAATGCATCTTCATATCAATCTAAAAAAATGCTGGCTGTCCAGAATGTCCTGACGGCTTTCAAGGATCTGCTTCATCCAGGGCAACTGCTGATAGACTGACAATACTACAGTCATGTGGTACATAAGCAGGGAGGCACACATTCCTACCCCCTCTGCAGACAAGCCATGATTTTGTGGAACAGCATTGACTTGAGTGCACTTGCAAGCACAATTCCTGCCAGGAAAGACAAATACTCTGGCAGACTAAGCAGAAACCTCATGGATCCTCACGAGTGGAAACTAGATCCACAAATCTTCAGCATAACAACAAGGAAATGGGGATGCCCAGACATCTATTTGCCTCCCCTCACAACTGCCAACTACAGAGACTTTGTACAAGGACTGACAACAAGCTAGCATGGAAAGTGGATGCTCTGTCATTCAGCTGGAAAAACCTTACAGTATATGCCTTTCCTCCACTACCTCTCCTCCCCAAGGTACTCCTAAAGGTCAGACGAGAAACCAAAAATTATCCTGATTGTCCCAGACTGGCCATGCCAGCACTGGTACCCAATCCTAAAGAGCTTGTCTCAAGGCCCAGCCTGGACATTACCTCAAATTCCTCATTTACTGACCCAACAAAACAATCAGATCTTGCACAGCCAACTCTGTCCTAAATCTGGCTGCATGGCAGATAATGTAACCATTCAGATCACACCTCTCCAAAGCAGTTATTCTGGAGGCCAGGAGGCCCAGCACGAGAACATCATATGCAGAAAAGTGGAAGAGATTCTGTGCTTGGAACCAGGCACAAGGAATTGACATGCTTGCACCAAATATTCCTCAGATTTTACAATATCTAACTGAGATGCTGGACAAAGGCCTATCCTTTGGATCTATTAAGATCCATGCCTCTGCCATTTCAACTCCTTACAATACGGACCCACCTATTTTTTACATCCACTACTAAGGCAGTACCTCAGAGGGGCCAAAAACATAAGACCCCAAGAAGAGCACCAATACCTGCATGGGACCTCAACTTTGTCTTGGAAAAACCTCACGCTGCCTCCTTTTGAGCCAGCCAATACAGCTGAAATAAAATGCTTATGGAAAACAGCTCTGCTCTTAGCAATAACTGCAGCAAGAAGAGTCAGAGTTGCAGGCACTAATGGCGGTTGAACCTTTCATAATTTTCCATCCGGACAGGGTTTCTCTGAGGGCAAACCTAACATTTATGCCTAAGGTAGTGTCCAGTGTGGCTCTTAAACAATTCACTTGCCTACCTTTTATCTAAACCCACAGAATAAAGGGGAGAGACTTCTGCATTCTTTGGACATATGCAGACAGCTACGCTTCTGCTTGGACAAAACTAAAGCTTTCAGAAAGTCTGAGCAACTCCTAGTGGCATATGCTGCAGGATCTCAAGGAAAAGTTTCCAAATGGATAGCCACCTGCATTCGTTTCTGCTATTCTCAACATGGCAAATCAGTGCCCAAGGGCATCAGGCCACAAACCAGAGCAGCAGCTACTTCAGCAGCCTTCCTCAGATGAGTACCAACCAAGGGCATGGATGGAGGCTGCAACTTGGACTTCAGTGCACACTTTTTTACCAAGCACTACCACTTACCTCTCTACTCTAAATCCAGAGCAGGCTTCGCCACTGCCGTTCTGCAGGCCTTCATAGCCTCATTCTATTTAGGCCCAGCCACCCAACCTCGGCTTTGGGATTCAACCCAAGTGTAATGACTGCAACAGTGAAACACTAACATAGTACAGTTGTGTACTGACCATAAATGTGGATGTTGGTGTATTCACTGTTGCAGTCCAGGTTACCCTCCCACCATCCCCCTTTCTTTGCTGGGGCTTGTCTCTACTTCTCTATTCTTTACAACCTATGTGGTGTATTTGCTTGTAGATGAAGATAGTTTTATTTTAGTGCATGCTTTTTTATTGACATTATTTCTTAGCCTACCCTTTGGGGGGGCACCTGACCTCTGGGGCAAGAAACTGAAGAAAATTGCGTCTGCTGCATCTTTAATACCCCTTGGCGCACTGACGGAAGAGGCGACTGCAACCGATGCTGGACCAAGACTTTGGAATTCAGGCTGTCTGCGGGTAGCCTGCCAGCAGGATAACCCTAGTGTAATGTAGCAGTGAATACACTAACATCTACATTTATGGTAAGTGTTCACAACTGTACTTTCTGGATGGTCTTTGCTCACGTCCTTTCTGCCTGTACTGCAAAAGGGCGATTGGATGTGCTCGCTAGATCTTTAAGATCTATCGCATCAAAGTGACAGGAGGTCCAGAAATCTACACTTCTGGCTAGGAGCCAGTCATTACCAGTTCAGAACACTGCCCTTGGGTCTCAACCACAGCCCCCAGGGTGTTCATCAAATGCATGGTGGGTGGTAGCAGCTCACTTGAGACTGCAAGGATTCCAAGTTTTTCTATACCTAGACGACTGGCTCTTAACTGTCCCAGCCAGGCATCTACTCCTGCAGGCAGGGGACTACTTGCTCCAGTTGTACCTCCATCTAAGCAGGTATGTCATCACTCGCATCTATGCAGAGCTGGGAAGTTCATAGGTGCTCATCTGGATGTAATTAGCCTCTCTTCCTCCAGCTTAAATCCAGACACTTGGATCCCATGTTGGCTGAGTAATGCAACATTCTTTTCCAGCATGACTAATTTTGCAAGCCTTGGGATCCTTGGCAGCTGCTAGCATCCTAGTCCCTCCGATCAGGTTTCACATGTGAAATCTTCAATGGGTACTCATTCCAGTGGTCCATTCTTCAACATCCTTTAACCACCCCAGTCAAGCACACAAACATGCAAAAGATGCCTTCTTTGGTAGTTTTTCAAACACTCTTCAAAGGCTGTCCTCTGGTCGTCTTTATGGTTACCGACCTTTACCTCTCGTTCCCAAATTTCTGCAGAAGGCACTCCAGTTGAGCAGTTATCCTTATTTGCTCCTTTTTGGCCTTACCGGACTTTGTTCCCTTTGGTCTTACTACATCTGCCCAGGATACCTGATTCCACTGTAGACCTGTCTAGTATTACTCATCTGGATGTAGCAGGCCTCACTGACCACATGGTTTCTGTAATTTTAATTCTTAGGCAGCCTAGGCTGTCCCTGGTCCATATCTTCCCAAAACGCTTGTACTAGAACGATTTACAAAAGTAAACTGAAGGGGTTTATGTTCTGGGCCCTTAACAGGGATCTGGGCCCTCTTTCTGTCCCTGTACCAGCTGTACTTTACTTTAGCTTCAATCTTCAATGAAGGGGCTAGTTTTTCTATCTAGATCCTCATCTAGACAAAAATAACTCTACCTTGTCTTCTAAATTAAAGGTTTTCTCAAAGGGGTTTATTTTGGACTAACTAAAGGATCCTTCTCCTTGGAATTTAACTGTTGTGCTTCTGGCCCTGACCCAAACTCCCTTTGATCCTTTAAGTCTGATCTAAAACTGTCTTGGAAAACCATTTTTCTAGTTCACTTCAGCTAGACTAGTATTTGATCTCCAGGCTCCATCTTCCAAATATCCTTGCCTGGTTCCACAAGGACAGAGGGTGGTGGTGTGGACCAATCCATTTTTCCTAAGGTAACTTCTGAGCCCAACTAACTTCCCAGTTTCCTTTTCAGTTAAAGTACATGCTACATGTATTGGATCTGCGTAGAACCAAGGATTTCAGGAAAACTGATCAGTTTCTTTAATGGATTGGGCATGGTAGTTTCCAAAGTTATACTGGCCAATTGTTAATAGAATGCATCCTAGAGCACATTCCATGAGGTCTTGGCGGAGGTCTCAGCCTTTTGGTTAAGAGCTTCTATAGTTGACATTTGTGCAGCTGCTTGGTTTAATGCTCATAATTTTATTTATTTTATTTGACATTTGTTAACTGGAGAAGACCCAACTTAGAACAAAGCCAATTTTCAGTGGAGGCCCGGAGAGAAATGCTCCAGACGCAGTCTTTAATGTGGGAGGAAACTGGAGCACCCGAAGGAAACCCACACGAATGCAGGGAAGACCTGCAGACTCCACACAAGACACCCCAGTAGAGAATCTAACCAGGGTACCTCTTGCTGTGAGGTATCAGCGCTACCGCTGCACCACTGTGCCATCCGTTCATTACAGGTTGGATTCTGTTTCCAGGAACAGAACTGCTTTTGGCTTGCAGTGCTCTGGAATATCCTTCCATGAGGGCCACCGAGGTTCAAATGGGGGGGTCTTTGCCCCATCTGAGAAATTAATGACCATGACAAATTCAGATTAAAGTTATGTACTCGCTATAATGTTCCATTTGTTCATTTTCATCCAACTTCTCACCCGCTTATCCCTCTTCCCTTTGCTTCTGGAAACACGAGTTTCGAGAACTGCTGTTGCTTGTTTGAGCTCTTGCTTTTTCTCATTCTGTCCCTTATTTCCTGTAAGCTATTTCCCTTTATTTCTAAGGCAGCAAACTCTATCCGAGGTATGTTAGGTTGGTGGGGAATTATGGATAAAGGGGGGAGTTGAAGATCAGTAAGTGGCCAAGTCTGATCAGACCCATCAGTTGAAATGAGTGAACAAGACCAATGGAGCATTATGGCAAGTACATACCTTTTTATTCTCGTAGGTAGTTACTTGATAGGCAGTCAGGGAGACCATTAAATAGCCTAGCCCAAATTCCCAACTGCACCAGCGCACTGTCTGATTAACTTGCTCAAGGTCACACATTGGGCAAATGAACTTCAAGTTACAACTTTCAATGTGCACCTACCCTCTGATACTAATGCTGAAACCCTTACTGCTAAACTTCAAATCAGTAACTGTAAATCTATCTATATAATTTGTTCCTGTCTTTCTCCTGGAAATATGAAAATATCCTCAGTTGCCTGTATTCACCTACCTCTGGAAACAATAGTGCTGGGCGACTTTAACATAGACTGGACTCCTGTAACTCCCCTAATCCTACCATTCACACAAACCTATGTGTTTTTCCCAAGTAACCACCCTTACTAGAATCCATAAACCAAACAGTAAAAGCACCTTAGACTGGATCCTTAACAGCCATCCCCCATACATATAAACCAGGTATCCTTCCAAATGACATCAGTGACCACTCACTGATCTGTATAATTAAACAAAAAATCAACATCCCCAATCCAAATATCTTCAACCTCGCATTAAAAAAATAACACTAACCCAGAAAGCTTCCAAAATGAAGGCATGTGACTGGTCACCACTAAAATATCCAACTTTATGAAGCAGTGTCTTACTTCAACACAAAATTCCTACAAATCCTAGAATACCATGCCCCCACTCGCTCCACCCAAACAAGAGCTAAAATTGCTCCTTGGCTCCTGATGCAAGACAAAAGGTCCTCCTACGTAATAAAATATGGGCCATATGGAGAGCTTCTAAAAACCCAATAGACCATCTAAACTTTAAGCAGTTAAGAAATGCCAGAAAGTGTGTACTGCTTGACAAACTTTTTTACTTTCGCCTCCAACAAACCCACCAGCACAAGCCTCAAAGGTTCTGGTCCGGCATTAATAAACTCCTTCAGCCAGGGCAACCCAAAACACCTGCCCCATCAGGCATCCCTCACAATAATCCTAAGCATATTGCTGATGCCAACTTTACTGAAGCCATTCGATCTCTAGCCAACTTCACTACCCCCTGTTAGCACAAGCCAGTTATTCTCTACAAATAGCCTAGTTCCCTTCTTTCATTTACAACTGGTTCCAACATCCCTCACTTGCACCCTCCTTCAAAAAATCAAACCTTGTACCCCCTCAGCTGACCTACCAGCTGAATACCTGCAAATAGCAGCAAAAGCCATATCCTATCCCATTTCCATCCTTGTAAATAATTACAGAAGGATCCATCCCCTCATCTGGAAAGTATTGCACATCTCCCGCCCCCATAACCAAACCCTTAGGAATTACAATAGACCACAACCTTGGCTATGATGCTCATATTAATACTTCTATAAAATCAGTCAACAGAAAGCTAGGCTTCTTTTATAGGATCAAACCCTTCCTCACTCCAATAGCTAGAACTATTGCCCAGACCCACCTTATCTCTACACTGCTCTATGCCTCACCTATTTACACCAACTTATCTAAAACCAACCTCGTCAACCTTGCAACCTGCTGTAATATTGCCAGATTTGCCACTGGCTCCCCATTTAGAACCCACCACTGTCACAACCTCAAACTGGGTTGGTTAGAACTTCAGAATCAACTACTTTGTCAGCAACTTACTATCACCCAAAAGATCCTTTACCATCCTAAGAATACTCCAGTACTCTCTAATCTGATTGCCCCCATACAAAAATCTTGCAACACTACGCTCAACTGATAAGCTTCTACTTTCCACTCTGAAATCTAACAACAAAGCTGAGGACTCATTCTCTAACACAGTGGGGAAAACCTGGAACCTGCTTCCCAATGAACTGTCCTCTTTCTTCCACACTAAGCTTCAAAAAATATCTTAAAGAATATCTTAAAACACACTGGCTATGTCCCTGCTCTAACCCTGACTAATATCCCTCCTCCCTATACTGATCAGCTCTATTGTTTTTACTATGTCTATCACTGGCACTTCCTCCTTAGTACTTCTTACTCTGAGCTAGCCCTCTACTGTACTAGCTTATCTCTACCTGCCTATTTTTTTTACATTTATAGCGTTGTCGCCTCACAGTAAGACATTGTCCTGTTAGATTCTCAGCTAAAGCGTGTTATGTGGAGACGTGCGTGAATGGGCGTATCTTCGTTTAAGGTTGTGCGCCAGGCCTGGCAAGCCAGTATGTAAAAATCTATTCCAATCATTAGCGGACCAGAGTTCCGCTGTGGCGACCCCTAACCGGGAAAAGCTGAAAGATACACACACACCTCAGTCTACCTTAAAATGTTATTAAACTACTAAGTATTAGTTTGTATGTCTAATCTAAAATGTACTGTATGAAATGTCACAAGTTTTACCAAGCTACTCAAGTTAGTATACGAGCCAAAATGTACTGTATTTTATGTTGCTATTGCATATAATGTATTATTACTATTGCCTATATCGGAGCTTTTCTCCCCGGACCTCTATTGCAAATGGACATATAACCAGCTAGATTAGCCCGGTCAACAAATGTAAAATAAAAATAAATGAAATTGAAGGTCACTGCGGCAGTATAGGTTCATAGATGTGTAGTAAGCCAACAGCCCTGGAGCCTTTACAAGCCTAGCCCATAGAAGTGCCATGGAATCATGCTGCTGTTAGTTCCCTGTGCCTCCTCTCAAGTAGAGCCATTCGAGTGATCCCAGTGGCGAACTTTCTATTTCCCATCCACTCAAGATTTCTGTTGAAAAGGGCCACTGAGGTGCTCTGCTTGACATGTATGGCAAGTCCATTCCAGAGCATGGGCAGTCTCCAGGTTATGAACCTGTCCCTCCAGTATGTTCTGTTGATTGTGGTAATGAGGTTGAGGTCCCTGGAGCGTGTGGTGAGGAGGGATTGGGATTTCTTCAGGTGCAATGTTTCTAACGAGGCTGGGTCAGACATGGCTTTAAGTAGAGCAGAGAGAGCCTCTTAATAGACTGTATGACCGAGAAAAGCTGGAGTTTGAGTCTGTCCATGTAGGGCATGTGTTTAAGGCGTAGGATCCTCTTTGCGAGGTACTTTTGTGGCCTTTTCAGCTATTGCAGGTGTTTAGTGAGGTACATGCCAAATGGGGCATTATACTCTGGTCTGAGGGAATAGTAGAGAAAGATTACCTCTTTCTTCCTGGATGCAAAATCCTTGGTAATGAGATGTGCACATAGGACTTTCTGACCACAGTGGCAATGTGGTGGTCTGAGGTTGCTGTCAACCTGTGTCCCCAGATCGCTTAACTCCTTCAATGTTCAGTGGGCTACCATCAGTGTTGTTAGTGGGAACTGAGTTTTTCCCAAAGTGAAATATTTTTTGGCATTAAGGCCATGATTCCAACACCAGTAGTTGGTCTCAGTGAGGCCTTTCTGTAAGATGTCTACAGCACTTGGAGTTAATAATGGCTCCCAGCTTGCAATCGGCAAATGTCAGCCAGAGTCCCTCCGTGTGGGCCTGGACTTCTGAGAAGTAGATGCCAAACAGGAGAGGACCCAGCACTTGACCCTGTGGATCTCCAAAGTCAAGACTGCTGACCAGTCATGAGTGGAGTCTGCTACTTTCACACTGTGGATTCTGAGAGCCAATTTGCACACCACCTAGTGAGATGGGTGTTGATGCCTACTTTGAGTTTATCAATTTCTGAGTGGGGAATGGTATCAAAGGCCTTGGCCAGGTCAAGGTAGGCTGTATGAACTGCCTTGCCCTCATCCACAGCTCTGGTGACGGACTCAAAGAAGTTGACCAGGTTGAGCAGGCATGATCTGCTCTTCACAAAACCAAATTGCATGGGATCCAGAGTTTGGAGATTCCCTATATTCTTGTTAATTAGGTCCATGATGTGCTCCATAGCCTTGCATATCAGACTCTGGCTAATGGGGTGATAATTCCCAGGGTCTGTAGTCACTCCCCCTTTATGGAGAGGGATGACTGTAGCTGTGCACCATTCTGTAGGGACAAAGCCTGCGGTGAGGCTGTGATTGAGAAGGGCACACAGATGTGGTTGCCAGTTCACTTTGTAGTTCACGTAGAACACAGCCAGGGATATTGTCAGGTCCCATGGAAGCTGTGTTCTTGGCCTTGGGCAATGCAGCTTTAACCTGTGCTGCAGTAATGCTGGGTGCCTGGCATTCTTCCGTATTGATTGGCCCTTTGGGGGAGGGGGGTAGAGGAGTAAATTTGGCACTGAATCTGCCAATATGTTGGGAAGCTCTGTTGGCACAGTGTAGGAGGTACCATTGTGCAGTAACTTGGAGCAAATCTGGGTATTGCTGTGGAGATTCTTGATATAACTGTAGAAGGCTTTGTGGTGGTGTCTGCTGCAATTCTGCCTTCATAGCTAGCTTTAGAGGTTGTAATGAGGGATCTCAACTTTTTGGTCTTGGGAGATGACCTCCTGCAACAGTTTCTTGTGTTGTAGAGTTTTTAATGGCAGGGGACTACCAGATTGGCTTCCTTTTTTGGAAGAGAGCATCTTGGTTTTGTTTGGTATGGCTAGTTCCATGCATTTATGTACGTGTTCGTACAGTGCATTGGTGTACGATTCGCCTGTCATGCACCTATTTTCCATTTGCATGGGTGCCGTGAGGTTAGCCACCTCTGTTTTTAGGAGCCCAAAGTCAGCTTTGGAAAAGTTTTTCATGGTGGTTACCTTTGCTGGTGGTGTGGGTGAGATGTGGAATTCCATGGTAATTAGTTTGTGGTCTGATGTGACCAGGGAGGAGTTGACTATTGGTGTTGAAAGCAACGGTTGCATATGTTAACCAGGTAAGAATGAGCTGGTCCGGGGCATTGGAATTAATTCCAGGAAGCGTTGGGCAAGTATTGGTGCAGGAGTAGTTTTCCCAGTTGATGGGAGGGGTAGTTGAAGTAACCCAGTATGTGTTGGGTTGGACCCTAATAGTTTCCAGGGTGCTTAGGGACGTGGAATGAGAGTCTTGAGACATGGTTGGTGGCATATAGCAGGCTACGACCTGAATCGCCGTCTTACCCACTGTTGTACCTGAAGTATGTTCATAGGTGTGTACTAGGCTAATGGCCCTGGAGCCTTTACAAGCCTAGCCCATAGGATCTCCCTGGCATTGTGCCACCAGACCTTAGTTCCCATTGCCTCTGTCGAGTAAAGCTACTTGAGTGATCCCTGGGGTGAATTTTCTATTTCCCATCCACTCCTCAAGATTTCGCTTGGAGGGCCAGTGAAGTGCTCTGCTTGATAAGTATGGGAAGTTTGTTCCATTGCATGGACAGTCTCTGGGATATGAACCTGCCCCTCCAGCATGTTCTGTTTGTGGTAATGAAGTTGAGGTCTCTGAAGTGTGGTGCGAAGGGTATTGGGATTTCTTCTTATGTAGCATTTCTAACAGAGCTGGGTCAGACATGGCTTTGTAAATCAAGCAGAGATAACCTCCAAGTATGTGATGAGACAGAGTAGTTGGAGTTTTAATCTGTCCATATAGGGCAAATGTTTAAGGCCTAGGATAGTATTTGTGATGTACTTTTGTGGCCTCTCCAGTTGCAGGTGTTTAGTGAAGTACATGCCAAATGGGGCATTGTAATCCATGATTGGCCTAATGAGTGAAGAGTAGAGGGAGACTGACGTCTTTCCTCCTGGATGCAAAATCCTTAGTAATGATGTGCCACATAGGACTTTCTGACCACAGTGGCAATGTGATGGTCAAAAGAGGTTGCTGTCAACCTGTTCCCAGATCTCTTATAATGCCTTCTGTGTTCAGTGGACTACCATCAATGTGGTAATTCATGGGAACAAGGTTTTTCCCAAAGGGAAGACTGCACATTTTTTGGCATTGAGCATAGGGCTGTGGTTTTGGCACCATTCGTTGGTCTCCGACCTTTCTGTAGGATGTCAACATCACTTGGGGAGTTAATGATTGCTCCCAACTTGCAATAGTCTGTGAACTTTGTCAGCCAGAGTCCCTTTGTATTGGCCTGGACTTCAGAGAAGTAGATGCCAAACAGGAGAGGACCCAGGACCGAAGCCTGTGGGACTCAACTCTTGACTAGTCTGCAGTCTGCCTTTGTCAGCTACTTTCACACTGTGTGGGTTCTACCTGTGAGCCAGTTTGTAACCCACTCCGATGCATTATGCTGGGCTACTAGTCTGGAGGTGCGCATATCCTTTATGAATATGGAGACTCCCCCGCCTTTGGAGCTTCGGTCCATTTTCTGGGGCCGAAAATGTGGAATGAGTTATAGCCTGGTAGTGTAGGGGTGCGTTCTGCTTTAAACCACGTGTCCATTACAGCACAAATGTCGGTTTTCTCCATTTTGAAGAGTGCTTCGAGTGAGTGCATCTTAAGATTGACTTCTAGCGTTGAGCAACATGACACTCGGATTACATTTCTTTATAGCTGTTATGGTGGTAATTTGGTCTTTGGAACACCGCCTAAAAAAGGCACTAGTGGTGGCAAGAGCCTTGGCCAGTGTCCGAAAACCTAGTGGTGACAGATGCAGGCCATCTCTGGCAAAGCATCGAGATCTATCAGTCATGCCCAAGCAGACATATACTGGATCCCCTTAGAATGACACCAAAACTTAGCCAATTGTTGGTCATTTTCTGCTTGTACTGTGGTATCCTTCTGGCCAACGGTGGGATGCTGGTAAGGGCTAGGGGCATACTGCCTGGGCCACATAATCTGAGAGCTCCTTCAGGCCTCGTCATGTAGTCCAGGGAGGTGCGTCTTGGGTCATTCACACCCACATGGACACCGACAGTCATACTTGTTGTGGAGTGACCTGAGTGCGTGTTATTCGATCCTGGCAACAGACAGACCGCTGATTTACCTTCTTATTCAACCTAGTTATGTGCTTCGAGTCACCTATGATTAGTGTATTGGGCAGGCTGTTTTGACTTGGGGCCTTGGGTTGAGGGGCACACCGTGCAGGTGACCTGTCTTGTGATTTTGTGCTGTATTGTGGTAGTGCGTTTCTGATTTGGAGG
Source organism: Protopterus annectens (assembly GCF_019279795.1). Classification (NCBI taxonomy): domain Eukaryota; kingdom Metazoa; phylum Chordata; order Ceratodontiformes; family Protopteridae; genus Protopterus; species Protopterus annectens. The sequence goes on from NC_056737.1 coordinate 1,737,754,503, forward strand.
ATGTTCATGTTTCACTGTTGCAGTCATTGCATTTGGGTAATCTGCTGGCAGGTTGCCCTCAGTCGGCTTGATTTACAAAGTCTTGGATTCTGCGTCGGTTGCTGTCCCTTCCATGACGTCAGGTCATCAGGGGTATAAAACATGCAGCTGACACAATTACATCAGTCTTGCCGTGCAGTGCCCGAAGCAGAAGCAGTTAGCAAGTGCTGGTCGGCAGACTCCTGAAATTTTCGTTTTCAAGTTTCAGAACCGAAGTTTTCAACTTAAAGCTAAGTACCCCGTTGGGGAAACTTTTTTTTTTTTTCTTGCTCCTTACCAATGTCTGTAAAAGTTAACAATTGCATTACTTGTGGAAGGTAAATGCCTCAAAGATTTTCATTCTTACTGTATTCCTTGCCTAGGCCCTGACCACTACGTACCTTGCTGTCGGTTTTGTGCTTTATTTAATCAGCGCACTATCAGTCAGTACATTTTTTGCCTCTAAATATTTCGGTTCTCTGTTTAATTATCCAGAAATTATGTTAGTTAGCCATCCAACTACCAGAATTACGGAAAAACGCAAAGATAACAGCAGGCCGTCAATGTCCAAAACTGCCGATTACTCTTCTAAGCCAGTCACCAGTGCGCTGGTACTCAGTGAGGCACTTTCGCAGCCCCTGATACCCACTATTTCTGACTCGCAGGCCTCTACTGAGACCCATTCAGAGTCCGGTATGCCGTGAGATGCTTCTGTGGAACCCGTGGATGTCTACCTTGGATGGGTCCGGAGCCGCTGTGCAGGCACCGGCTTCTGAGGGTGTATTCAGGCCTACAGACTTGCATATTAAACAGATTCCACCTTCTATGCTAAGGCCTAAATGTCTATCCAGGTCTAAAAAAACGACGCCCAGGCCACATGTTCAGGCCCCTTGCCTAAAAAAAAACAAATTATCAAAATGGCTGAAGATCTTATTACTCTAATCGGGGGTAGTCATCCTCCCCCTTCTAAGAGGCCTAGGGCTGAGCTTGGCTATGAATCTTCTGATCAGGACTCTTTCTTCTGATTCTTATTACCTGGATTTGCCCATAACTACTTATGAGGGTTTTGATGCAGAGGACTCCATTCCCTCTTCCCCTCCTGAGGATTTTTCTTTTGGGGAAACTTTACATACCTTAAGGGAGCATTACCATTGGGAAAGTCAGGAATTTTCGGATTCAAAAAAGAGGCTTGGGGATTTCCTTCTACCTCAGCTTAGGCCTTTGGCTATACCTCCTGTACTAGACCTTGTGTTTTCGGAATCCAGTATGGCCCCTGATTCCCTGCCTCCGGTTCCTAGTAAACGTTACAGATACTGCAGGGCTCCTGAGTCCCACAAGTTCCTTTTCAAAAATCCTGTTGTGGATCCAGAAACCATTTCTCAAGGGCCCAAGGACATTAAGGCTTTTACTGCTAAAAATCCTACCCCTTCTGATAGGGACTCCAGGGTGCTGGATAGATGGGGTAAAAAAAGTTTACTTCTGCAACCTTGGCAATCAGGGCTTTAAACTGCCAATTGCATATGTTAAAATATCAGCAGCATATTATTGGACTGCTTAAACAGAAAATGTTTATTTCTGACTGTGTGGAAAATAAAGAATTCTGAACAAGTTGGAAAACATACTTTGCAATGTGGTTTTGATTCTTTAGAGGCCTCTTGCAGGGCTGCTGTTACTGGGTCTGTGCTTAGAAGGCATGCTTGGCTTAAGGAGCAATCTCTGCCTGATCATGTTAAAGCAAAATTGTTGGATACTCCTTTAAATCAGGACTGCCTGTTTGGCTAAAAGGCTGAAGTTCTAAAAAGATGGAAGATGAAGCTAAATCTATGCAAACCGTAAAAGATTTAAGTGCAACCTCCCAAGATTTAGTAGGCACTGACCTACTAAGAATTATCCTTTCCAGGCTCCTTCGAGATCTTCTCAAGCCCAATCCAGACGTACCAAAAGCACCAGGTTTCAGTCCCGGGGGACTCAGAACTAAGCAATGGGTGTCCTCCACTTCCAATTCTGGAAATAAGGCACCCCCCTATGGTAAACAGTCTCAATGACTTTCCTTTAAAATAAGCCCTTACCTTTTTGCCACCCCTTTGGGGGGAAGATTGCTCTTCATGCAAAAAACTGGGAACTCATAACCCAGGACAAATGGGTTTTAAATAGTGTCCCAGGGATACAGGTTCAATTTCCACACGTTGCCAACACCAAACTGGTGGCCAGACCTGCCCCCAAGTCAGTGGGCAGAGGCTCAAACACAAGTACTTCCCCCTCAAGCATGGGGGCTATTCAACCGGTACCAGAAGAGGAAAAGGGACAAGGTTTTTATTCCAGGCTTTTCCTGGTACCCAGAAAAGACAAATCATGGCGTCCAATTCTGGACCTGTCTACTCTTAAACACCTTTCTGGACATTCCAAAAGTCAAGATGCTGACTCTTCACCAGTTACTTCCTATGCTAGGCAAAGATGCCTGGTTGGCAACTCTAGATTTAAAAGAAGCTTACCTGCATATCCCATTCGGGGAATCTTGCAGAAGATACCTATGCTTCAGAGCAGGCTACTTGCATTATCGGTTCTCTGCACTGCCCTTCAGCTTGTCTACTGCACCCAGGGTATTTACAAAGTGCCTGGCTCCAGTAATTGCATTCAAATATATCCATACCTGGAAGATTGTCTAATTCAGGCAGAAAACCATGCCACACTTCTAAAACATCTGGCGTTTGTAAAAAGGGTTCTAACTTGTCTGGGGTACACCATAAACTAAAAGAAATCACAACTGGTACCCTCTCAACAAATTACATTCCTGTGTGCAAGCTTGAATACAACTACCCAGATGGCTTTCCTCATGCCAGAAAAGCAAATTCATTTGGTAACTTTAAACAGTGGCCACAAAAACCCTGTTATCTGCAAAACAAATACTGCAAGCCTTGGGGTTCATGGCCTCCTGCATTCTTCTAATTCCGTATGCAAGACTGTATACGCGGAAACTTCAGTGGTACTTAGTCTGTGGAGTCGGCATTGTCACAGCCTGGAAACAATGATTCCAATCATACTTGGCTACGCCTGGAGTTCCTATGTGGTGGGCAGGGGACTGCCATTCACACTACCCCCTTCTGCCCAACCCCTAACTACAGATGCAGCAGACTATGCATGGGGGGCTCATCTGGCAGGGGAAGTGCATTCAGGGCAAATGGAACCCAAATAAAATGCACCTATATATCAATCAAATGTTGGCTGTACAAAATGCTCTGACAGCCTTCAAGGACTACATTCTTCCAGGACAACTAATGGTAAAGATGGACAATACCACAGTTATGTGGTACATAAACGAGCAGGGGGTGCACATTCCTACCCCCTCTGCAGACTAACCATGGCATTATGGAACACGGCCTTGAGCTACCAAGTGCACCTACAAGCTCAATTCCTGCCAGGAAAATTGAGTACACTGGCAGACGGACTAAGCAGAAATCTCATGCACCCACACCAGTGGAAACTGGAGCCATGGATTTTCAACATGTTGACAAGCAAATGGGGAAGCCCAGATATACATGTCTCCCTCCCAGAACTACCAGTTGGACAAATTTTGCGCAAGGACTCCCACAAAAAAGCCTGGAAAGTGGATGCTCTGTTCTTCACCTGGAAAAACTCATCAGTCTGCGCCTTTCCACCTCTGCCTTTGCTCTCCAAAGATCTGCTAAAAGTCACAGGACAAGCCAAGAATGATTTTGATTGCTCCAGACTGGCCACGCCAACACTGGTACCCACTCCTGCGCAGTATCAAGCATCTCCATGGTACCTGCCTCAGACATCTTCCTTGCTGTCTCAGCAGGAGAACCAAATTCTGCACCCTCTGCTCCCAACATTGAACCTTGCAGCTTGGCTGATCACTTAAATTCACCCTTGGCATCCCTCAGCAAACCTGTGATGGATGTCATCTTGGAGGCGAGAAGACCTAGTACTAGAAAATATGCTGACAAATGGAAAAGATTCTGTGCCTGGAACCAGTCGTTGGGGATGAGCATAGCAGCGCCCAGTTTACCTCAGATTTTCAATACTTAACTGAGATGCTTCACAAGTGCTGTCTTTTACCTCTAAAATCCACGCTTCAGCTATTTCAGCTTATTACAACACAGAACCACCCCTCTTTTCTCATCCCCTGCTCAGGCAGCATCTCGGAGGGGCAAAGAACTTGAGACCACCCAGGAGAGCTCCTACCCCTTCCTGGGACATTAACTTTGTTTTGGAGATGCTCACTCTACCTCCTTTCAAGCCAGCTACTACTGCAGACTTGAAATTTCTTTCTTGGAAAACAGCCTTCCGTTTAGCAATCACTTCAGCTAGAAGGATGTCTGAATTACAGGCCCTTATGGCAGTGGAGCCTTTCATCATCTTTCATGCGGACAGGATATCTGAGGACCAATCCATCCTTCATGCCCAAGGTGTTTTCCAGTGTTGCTCTTAATCAGTCCATTCATTTGCCAACCTTCTATCCCAATCCACAGAACAAAGGGGAACGGATTCTGCATTCCTTGGACGTGCACAGACTGCTTAGATTCTACTTGGACAGGACTAAATTTAGAAGAAAATCTGAACTGCTAGTAGCATTTGCTGCTGGGGCAGAGGGGAAGGCTATTTCAAAACCATTTCTAAATGGATAAGCCATTGCATTCATTTCTGCTAGAAGCACCATGGAAAACCTATCCCCCCAAGTGGATCAAATCTCATTCCACCAGGGCTGCATCTATTTCTGCAGCCTTTCTCAGAGGTGTTCCTACCAGAGATATTCTAGAAGCTGCTACCTGGAGTTCTGTACATACTTTCACCAAGCATTATCATTTTACCAATTTTCTCATTTTCTCTAAATCCAGATCTGGCTTTGCCACTGCTGTCTTGCAGGGCGTTATAGCTGGTCCTAATGCTGTATAAATTCCTCCTCCCAACCATAGCTTTGGGAATCTACCCAAATGTAATGACTGCAACAGTGATACACGAAGAACATAGTACAGTTGTGTACACTTACCATAAATGTAGATGTTCATGTTTCACTGTTGCAGTCATTACATTTGGGTAATCTGCTGGCAGGTTGCCCTCAGTCGGCCTGAATAATCATCTTGGGTCCTGCGTTGGTTGCGGTCTCCTCTTCCAGGACGTCGGGTCAGGGGTATAAAATATGCAGCCGATGCCATTTTAATCTGTCTTTCTTGCTGCGTGGTGCCCGAAGCCTAACCAGCTCGCAAGTGCCGGTCAGCTGACTCCTGAAATTTTCGATGTTATGTGGTCCTATCTCACCTACATTCTTTACTCACTGGTTCGCATGCCGAGAATCGGCTCAGACTCTGCCAACTTATTTTCTAGCACAAAGTTTCTAATTGGCTGGGCTAACCCAGTATCCCAAGATGCACCTCGCCCTAGCCCCAGATCTCGTTTGCCGCTCGTAGAGTTAGGATGTGGTCTCGCTTGGCTGTGGCTAAAGTACCCTTTCTATACTTTTCATAAGTATTTAGCAGTCTATTTCTAGTAAAAAGCTATTTTAATAGCTAGTTTTCATTGTGAGTGTACTGTGTGAGCGAGTTGTGGTTCTTTTGTGGTATCCCTCTTGGCGGACTAGGCCCATTTAAATTGGAGGACCTAGTCCGTACTGGTATGATCATCGTGTTACCCTGCTGCAGTCATCACACTTGGGTTATCCTGCCATCAGGCGGTCCCGCAGTCGGCCAAAGTTCCAAAGTCTTGGTCCGGCATCGGTTGCTGTTGCTTCTTCCCTGATGTCAGTGCGCCAGGGGTATACAAGATGCATCCGCCATTTTCCAGTCTTCTTGCCGCGCGGTGCCCAAAGCAGAAGCAGTTCGCAAGTGCCAGTCGGCAGACTCCTGAGATTTTCAAATCGAATTTCAGACCGAAGTCTTCAATAAAGCTAAGTACCCCGTTGGGGAACCTTTTCTTGCCTCAGTCCGATGTCAAAAAAGTTAACAATTGCATTTCTTGTGGGAAGCAAATACCTCATAAGGACTTTCATTCTTATTGTATTCCTTGCCTAGACCCAGACCACGACGTCACAGGTTGTCTGTTTTGTGCTAGGTTTAATAAACGAACTATTAAACGTCTGATTTCGCCAGACATTATTTTGGTAGGAAATTTAATTATACCATGCCATCGGAGCAACTGACAACAGGAATGCATAAAAAATGCAAAGATAAGGGCAGGCAGCAGAGACCCAAACCAGACTCAGAGGCCTCTGCTAGGCCAGTCGCCAGTTCTCCGGTTTTCAGTGAGGCGCCTACACAGCCCCTGACTACTACTGATTTTAGAACCCCAGGCGACATCCGATTTCACAAGCGGAGATTGCTAGGCCTCCACAACCTTTACCTTTAGGCCCTTCCGACTCCATGCCTGAAGGAGATTCCAGTGCAGTTGAAACGCCTTCAGTTGCAGAAGGTGTCTTCAGACAGACTACACACACTATTAAATCCCATGCAAAGCTGAAAACTCCTTTAAAAACAGACTACAGTCTCCAGTACAAGGCCCCATGCCTAAGAAACAGATGATTAAGATGGCTGAAGACTTAATTACCCTAATCAGGGGTTCCCATCCCCCTCCTGATAAAAGGCCAAGACAGGAGGACGACTACGCTTCCTCTGACCATGTTTCAATTTCCTCAGACTCTTCTGAGGAACAGGAATATTCCTTTCCCCCTTATGAAGACTCTGCTGAAGAGTCTATCCCTTCTGCATCTTCCCCATAAGACTACTCTTTTGGGGAAACCTTGCATACCATGAGGGAACATTTCCACTGGGAAGGCCAGGATTACTCTGATTCTAAGAAAAGGCTCTGAGTTCCTTTTACTACCCCAGCACAGACCACTTGCTATTCCACCTGTTAGACATTGTGGATGATGTTTATTCAGAATCTAGCCTTAACCCAGATTCACTACCTCCTGCACCAGCCAAACCAGACGGATACTACAGAGTCCCTGACTCTCACACTCCTGTATAAAAGCCCTGTTGCTGACCCAGAAACCATTTCCCGGGGTCCCAAAGGGGGTTAAGGCCTCTATTGCTAAAAATCCTGTGCCCTTTGAAAGGGATTCTAGAGCACTAGACAGGGAAAGAAAGTATATACCTCTGCTACTCTAGCTATGAGGGCCTTAAATTGTCAGTTTCACATGCTGAAGTATCAACAATATTTGTCTCAATTAAAACAAAAAATGCTCACACATACATAGCAGCTGAACAAGTGGGAAAACATACTTTGCAATGTGGATTTGATTCATTGGCTGCTTCTTGTAGAGCAGCAGTGACAGGGTCCGTCATACGTAGGCATGCTTGGTTAAAAGAACAAACTTTACCTGATCATGTTAAAGCAAAGTTATTGGATGCACCTTTACAGCAGGATGTTTTATTTGGTGTAAAAGCAGAAGTTTTAAAGAAAATGGAGGATAAGGCAGTCTATGCAGACGGTCAAGGATTTTTTACAGGTTCAACCTCCTCGTTTCAGCAGAAATTGGCCAACCAAAAACTGGTCCTTCCCAGCTTCTGCCAGACCACAGAGGGGCAGATACAGACGCCCAAGGGGCAGAGGCCAGTCACAAGGCTCTTACCAGCCTCGACAATGGGGTGCCACAACCCAAAAAGGAAGACTGGTCTCAAACTACCAGAAGACAAACACAATGAATTTACCCCTCAGTCTACCAAGCAAAACCCTCTTGGCATCTCCCTGGGGGGGGGAAACTAGCACTTTTTTGCAGACAATTGGCACATCAAAAAAGACAAATAGGTCCTAAATATTGTATCTCAAGGATACAGATTCCACTTTCACACTTTGCCAAGGATAAAAGGAATGCCAAACCTGCCACCAAATCAATGGGCAGAGGCTCAAAAGCAAATTTCAGCTCTCATGGACTTGAGCCATTCAGCAGGTTCCTACACAGGAGCAAGGACAAGGATTTTACTAAAGACTGTTTCTAGTTCCTCGAAAGGACAAAGCCTTGGAGACCCATTCTTGACTTCAGTTCTAAACTCATACCTGGAATTATCCAAATTCAAGATGCTAACACTACACCAACTTTTTCCCATGCTGGGCAAGAAGGCTTGGCTAGTAACGTTGGACCTCAAGGAGGCATACCTGCATGTCCCCATCAGACAAAATTGCAGAAGATTCCTCCGATTTATAGCAGGTTCAACCCATTACCAATTCTCTGCACTGCCCTTTGGCTTGTCTACTGTGCCCAGGGTTTTCACAAAATGCCTGGCACCAGTAATTGCATACTGCAGACAGAGGGATTCCAATATCTCCATACATGGACGACTGCCTTCAAGCAGAAGGCAAGGACATTCTATTAAAGCATCTGGCGTTTGTCAAAAACCTATTAAGTTGCCTAGAGTACACAGTAAACGAAAAATCAAAACTAGTGCCCTCACAAGACATAATATTCCTGGGTTCCAGCTTAAATACAACGGCCCAGATGGCTTATCTCACGCCAGACAAGCAAGGACAACTGCCTCAATACTTCAAAATGATGGCAAAGACCCAACTCCTTGCAAGAAAAATTCTGTAGGTCTTGGGATTCATGGCATCTTGCATACTACTAATACCATTTGCAAAACTGCATATGAGGAAATTACAATGGTATCTGAAAAGCGTATGGACTCAACACAGCCACAGCTTGGAAACAATAATTCCACTCATACCCTGCCTTCAACAGGAGTTTATATGGTGGGCTCAGTGATGTCACCTCAACAAGGGTCACCCTTTTACCTTACCCACAGCCAGGCAAACTATAACAGATGCATCGGATTATGCCTGGGGAGTGCACATGGCAGGACATTGTATTCAGGGCAAATGGTCTGCAGACCAAAGACATCTGCATATCAATCAGAGATGCTAGCTGTACAGAATGCCCTAACAGCTTTCAAGGACCTCCTACATCCAGGACAACTAATAGACTGACAACACCACAGTGATGTGGTACATAAGCAAGGGGGCACACACTCCTACCCCCTATGCAGACGAGTAATGACCTTATGGAACACAGCACTGACCTACCAAGTTCAACTACAAGCTCAATTCCTGCCAGGAAAGAAAAACACATTGGCAGACTATCTAAGCAGAAACATCATAGATCCTCACGAGTGGAAACTAGATAAGTATTCGCAATGATAACTCAAAAATGGGGGAGCCCAGACATAGATCAGTTTGCTTCCCCCCAAAACTACCAACTACAGAAATTTTGCACAAGGACATACCACACACTAGCTTGGAAAGTGGATGCCCTCTCATTCAGTTGGAAAACATTGACATTGTATGCCTTTCCTCCACTGCCTCTTCTGGCAAAGGTGCTGCTGAAAGCCAGATAGAGGCCACAAATGATACTCATTGCTCCAGAGTGGCCACGCCAACACTGGTGTCCAGTACTAAGGAACATGGCTCAAGGCCCACCATGGATTTTACCTACAATTCCTCACCTGCTCACTCAGCAAAACAATCAGATTTTACACAGCCAGCTCAAGACTAAATCTGGCTGCATGGCAAATTGCCTAAACAGCCAGTCAATACTTCTCTCTAAAGCTGTGATGGATGTCATTCTGAAGGCCAGGAGGCCCAGCACCAGGAAAGTCTATTCAGACAAATGGAAAAGATTCTGCGCCTGGAACCAGGCTAAAGGCCAAAATCCCCTTGTCCCAAATATTCCTCAGATTCTTCAATATTTAACAGATGTTGCACAAAGGACTTTCTTATCTATTAAGATCCACGCCTCAGCTATTTCAGCTCAATACAACACTGATCCTCCTATATTTTCACATCCATTACTAACAGTTCCTCAGAGGGGCTAAGAACACAAGACCGCCCTGGAGAGCACCAACACCAACTTGGGATCTCAACTTTATTTTGGAAAAACTTACACTATCGCCCTTTGAACCAGCTTTCACAGCTGATCTACAGTTCCTACCATGGAAAACTGCCCTGCTGCTAGCAATAACTTCAGCACGAAGAGTCTCAGAACTACAGGCCCTAATGGCAGTGGAGCCTTTCATCATTTTTCATCAAGATAGTCTGTTTACGAACTAACCCTTCCTTTATACTAAAGGTGGTATCCAGTGTGGCCCTAAACTAAACCATTCATTTGCCCACCTTTTATCCAAACCCCCAGAACAAAGGGGAAAGGCTCCTACACTCTTTGGACATTCACAGGCAATTGCATTACTACTTGGATAAAACTAAGGCTTTCAGAAAATCTGACCAGCTCTTTGTATTGTATGCTGCAGGATCATAAGGAAAAGCCATCTCAAAACAGACCATTTCAAAATGGATAGGACATTGTATCCGTTTCTGCTACACACACCATGGGAAATCTGTGCCTGGTAACATCAGGCCCCATTCCACCAGGGCTACAGCAACATCAACAGTCTTCCTCTGAGGGGTACCGACCAAGGATATTTTGGAGGCTGCAACCTGGAGTTCAGTGCACACCTTCACCAAGCACGATCACTTACCTCTATACTCTTAAAACCAGAGCTGGCTTTGCCACTGCAGTTCTGCAGGGCCTACTAGCCTCTCCAAACCTTTAGTTCCACCACCCATCCTTAGCTTTGGGTTTCAACCCAAGTGTGATGACTGCAGCAGTGTAACACGATAAACATAGTACAGTTTTGTACCTACCATGAATGTAGTCCACACTGCTGCAGTCCAGGTTACCCTCCCTCCATCCCCTCTGAACTAGCTGGATTTATCTATACCTTTCTATCCTATACATCCTTTGTGGTATATGCTTGTAACTGAAGATATTTTATTTTTATATGTATTTTTTATTAGCAATATGTATTGCCTACCTATTGGGGGCACCTGACATCTGGGGCAAGAAAAACTGAAGAAAATGGCGGATGCATCTTGTATACCCCTGGCTCACTGACGTCAGGGAAGAAGTGACAGCAACCGACGCCGGACCAAGACTTGGAACTCTGGCCGACTGCGGAACCGCCTGACTGCAGGATAACCAAAGTGTGGTGACTGCAGCAGTGTGAACACTCTAACATCTACATTTATGGTAGGTACAAAACTACTTTTTTGTGTAAAATTGTTTTTGTTGGTCGGTAGTTAGATTCCTTGCTGCACCAAAGAAACGTTTAAATTAGTTTATTTGGTTGTTCTTGGTTTGGTTTTCCCGCCTTCCCCTCATGTCTGTCGTCTGTTGAGTGGGTGCTGTGTACTATTATGTCTAAAGAGCAGAAAGAGCATAAACCCTCTGGGTTTAAGAAATGCTCTAAATGTGGCTACAAGATGTGCATCACAGATGGTCATTCTATCTGTTTATTGTCTTGGTGCTATTCACCTGTAAGAGCCCTGCAGTTTTTGCCACACTTTTTTAGCCCGAGGGTACTGCAGGAAAGAAAAAATAAGTTGATTTGAAGGGCCTGGTTAAACCTTATTTTGAAGAGTCCTTAGACTGTTCTTCTAGTACTAAGTCTAAGACTTCCAAGGCCAAGAAAAGATCTCTGGCTCCATCCATCTCTTTGGAGCCCCCGGAGAAAGTTGCAAAAGTAGATACTGCCTCCTCTGCCTCATTGTCCTCGCGGCTGCAGGAGGCATCAGTTGTACTAGTCTACCTCGGCCCCGATATTATTGGAACCTATTCGGAGCCGATCACCCAGTGTTAGGCCTGAGTCTCTGGGTAGGAGAGCCCGATCTTCCTCTATTTCCTCCAAATTCTCTAGGCTGATTTGGATGTGGATAGGGTGGTCCAGAGGCTCCTGCAGTCACCGGTGTTAGCAAAATTGTTCTCTGCTCCGGAGCCAGTCCCTACGATGATTCCTCCTCAGAGCACCCCTTGTGTCGTCTGAGCCGGAGTGCTCCGTGCCGAGTGTTCTCATGTCTGCTGCAATACCCCTTGCGAGTTTATCAGAGCAGACGTCTGCTCCAACCATGTCTGTTCCGTCCTCTGGTTTCGGTACTCTGGTTTCCTCAGTCGGACCCGAGGGGGATACCTCGGGACTCTTGTCTGTTCAGAGTCTCCCTCTTGGTGCTTCGGCTCGGGGAACCCCAACTCCGGTTGTGGTCTGAGACTGTTCGGTCCTCTGATTTGGGGGGGGCCTGCCTTCGAGGCCATGAACGCACTGGCTAGATAGTCAGTTACATCACCCGGATTGGTCACTTCTTCCCCCTACACCCCGACTAGAGCCTCTGACACCCCTGTCCGTGGATGGCAGAGCCCGAAGGTCTGAGGATACTCCCATGAGCAGTCCCCAACTTTGAGGGACCCTCAGGGTCTGTGCCTGAGGAGCCCTAGAAAGTTGTGCAAGAGGAAGCACACAGACTCCCAGGATGAGTCCCTCACTTCAGATACCGACTGAGTCTGAGGGGTCCCCTAGGTCGTCCTCCGATGTCTTTCTCCGACATCCTGGAGATTGAGGCAGAGAGGCGACTGGCCTTCGAAGACCCCCTCTGAGGAGTAGTCTGTATTCTTAAAGGCCTTCAGAGCTCAACCCTCCACCTCCTGGGTGTCTCCACCCTTCGATGAACTCCTGGATTTGATTTGTCTAAGGGTGTGGGAGACCCTTGATTCCGTGAAACCGGTGCCCAGACGTCCAAGTAAGTTTTTCTGCTCCCCCGGGGAAAAGCGTTCCTGACCAAAGATGTTTCTGTAGATGCCTTGGTTGTAGCGGCAGCCACTCAGCAGAAAGTTGCAGATACTACTTCCATCCATCCTCCTAACAAGGAGTCCAGGAGTATGGACCGGTACGGGAAATGTACCCTGTCTTCAGCTACCTTTACATTGCGGTCGCTGAATTATCTGTCATTTTACTCTGCTCCAGAGAGATCTCCTTAAGGAGCTGGGAGACTCTCTGAACATGCTTGAGGCGGTAGCAGAGACTGTTAACGCCCAGTTGTCTACCCTTGGTTCCATTGTCAACTCGTCCATGAGGCTCATATCCTATGCAGCCGAAGGGGCGAGTAGGGCAGCTAGCTCAGGTGTAGCTCTCAGAATGCAAGCCTGGATGCTCCTGTGTCATTTCACGGAGGCCTTTAAGTCTTCCTTCACTGACGCCCCCTTTGATGGGTCCTCACTCTTCGGGACCAAAGTGAATGACACCCTCACCAGATGCGAACAGGAGGGGAAGACCCTATCTGCCGTAGGGGCCTGTTTCTCTCTTCCTTCTCAGCCTTACCCCAAGGCTCTGAGAGGAGGGAAAATGTGGTTCAAGAAGTCGCACAGGTCTTTCCCTGCCGCTCAAGGTGAGTCCCCCTCCAGAGGCAGAGGGGGAAATTATTCTGGAAGACGCCGTCCTAGAGGCCGAGGAGGCCCCCGCAACTTGGGAGACCGCGATTCCTTTCACAGGTCTTCCTTTCAGCGTTCCTGAGGCGTTGCCTGACTGCTGTTCTGGAGCCAGTCGGGGGGCCGAATTTCATTGCATCCGGAAGCCTGGGATAGCATCACCCAGGATCGTTGGGTGCTTCAAATAGTTACTGGAGGTTACACCATCCCTTTTTTATCAACACCCCTTCCAGTCAAAAGAATCCCGGATGTTCCACCCAGTCAACGGGATCCAGCAGCACTAGAAGTTTCAAAGCTGCTAGAAAAAGGAGTCATCCAACCAGTCCCCTCAGACCATATCTGATCAGGAACTTATTCAAGACTCTTTGGTGCCGAAAAGAACAGGGGACCCGAGGCCCATTCTGGATCTCAGCCGATTGAATCACTATGTTCTAAAGTCCAAGTTCCGAATGGTCACTCCAGTCCATTTTTCTCTTGCTGGAAAAAGGTGTGGATGTGCTCCATCTATCTCAAGGATGCCTACTACCACATCAAGATGGACAAGGCATCCAGGACTCCTTTATGCTTCCGGCTGGGAGCCAGTCACTTCCAGTTTCGTGCCCTGCCCTTTGGTCTCACCACAGCCCCCAGGGTGTTTACCAAGTGTTTGGCAGTGGTGACGGCTCACCTGAGATGGGGATTCCAGGTGTTTCCGTATCTGGATGACTGGCTTCTCACCGCCCCCACCAGGCATCTCCTTCAAACCAGGGAGGCTACCATTACACTGTCACCAACTAGGAATTACCTTGAACTGGGAAAAGTCTGCCTTGCTGCCCTCACAGCGTGTGTTTATAGGCGAGCTAGACTCTATTCAAATGTGGGCCTTTCTGCCACAAGAGTGAATAAGAGTGCTGCAGTCTCAGATTCACGCATTGTTGCCCCTCGAGAGTTCAGGCCAGGTTAGTTCTCCAGCTCCTGGGATCCATGGCTGCCACCATCATGCTGGTGCCTCTAGCCAGGTTACACATCTGGATCCTACAGTGGCTCCTTTCGGCCCAATGGTCCTTTCAGAAACTTCCTCTTTCCCACTTCATACTTCTCACGGAACGGTGCAAACAGGACCTCCGCTGGTGGCTATGCTCCACCAATCTGGACAAAGGGAGGAGCTTGATTCCTATGTCTCCAGTGGCCACGGTGACCACTGACGCCTTCCAGATGGGGTGGGGCCATTATCTTGGCAGGATGGTCCACGGCACTTGGCAAGGTCACGAGGTACACCTGCACATCAATGTTCTAGAGATGAGTGGTGTTACTAGTGTTGCGGGCACTCCAAAGCACTCTTCCTCTGGGAACGATTGCAATTCACTCTGACAACATGTCTGTGGTGTGGTACCTGAACAAGCAGGGGGGAACCAAGTCTTATCCCCTCTGCATAGAGGCCATGCGAGTGTGGCATTGGGCAGTGTCTTCCCAACAGTTTTTAGTGGCAACGCACATTCCGGGAAAGACCAACGTGATAGCGGACAGGCAGAGCAGAGCTGTTCTGATGCCTTGAGCGGTTCCTGAACGACCGAGTGGAGGTTCAAATTTTCAACAGGTGGGGTCAGCCTTGCTGCGATCTCTTCGCCAGCCCTCTCAATGCCAAATGCAACAAGTACTTCACACTGATCTCCCCACAGTGGAGTCACCCAGGGATGCTCTAGTCCACGATTGGCCCCCTGGTCTGATCTATGCTTTTCCTCAGTTTCCTCTGTTGCCAAGAGTGGTTCAGAAAGCCATATCCTTGGGAAGCAGGATCATTCTAATTGCTCCACACTGGCCTCGACAAGTATGGTTCCCCTTTCTTCAGCGGTACGCAGTGGATGGCCCTTGCACGTTGGACCCAGTGCTACTGATTCATATGTCAGGACAGCTCCACCCCTCCCTGTGAACCCTCAGGTTGACAGCCTGGTTGCTCCATTTCCATCACTAGTTAGACAACATTCCTTTTCACCTGAGGTGGTACACATCTGGTCTTCGTCTCATAAGTCTTCTACCAGAAGGATTTATTCAGCAAGTGGAAGAGATTCTCCATTTGGGCTCAGGCCCAAGGTTTGGACCCCTTCACAGCCCCAATTCCGTCTGTCTTAGATTTTTTAGCCATGCTTTTCCGACAGGGCTCTGCACCTGCTACCATTAAGGTGCAGCTGGCTGCAATTTCCAACCTTCATACATCTTACGAGCCTTCTCTTGTGGGCCATAAACTTTGTAAGGCCTTCTTGAAAGGCACCTGGTTACTTCGCCCTCAGGTTTCAGAACCTGTCATGCCATGGGATCTAAACTTTGTGTTACAAGCCATCACTTCACCGCCCTTTGAACCGGCTGCCACCTATGAATTAAAATTTCTATCTTGGAAGACTGCTTTTCTGATGGCCATTACATCGGCCAGAAGAGTATCGGAAATTCAAGCCTTGTCCATTAAGCCTCCGTATTTGACCTTCCATAAGGACAGAGTTTCCCTGAGACTTAACCGTCCTTCCTTCCGAAGGTGTCATTCACCGTTAATCTGCATCAGTCTATCGAGTTACCAGTGTTCTTTCCGAACTTTTCCAATAAAGCAGAGTTTAGGTTTCACCAGTTGGATGTGCACAGACAACTAAGATTCTACTTACACAGGACTAAGCATATTAGGAAGTCTGATCAACTGTTTGTGTCCTTCTCAGAAAACAGAACAGGTTGTCCTATTTCCAAGAGCACAATTTCTAAATGGATCTAAGATTGTATTTCCTTTATTCGTCGGCAGGCAGAAATTTACCTTTTCCTGTTAAAGCTCATTCTACCAGGGCAGTGTCTACATCAATAGCATACCATGCTACGCTTTCATTGGATGATATTTGTGCTGCAGCCACTTGGGCTTCTCCGCACACCTTTATTACTCATTACAAGTTGGATGTGGCTTCTAGGGGCCGGGCTTCCTTTGGTTCCACGGTTCTCAGGAGTATTTTCCTATGAGCCGCCCAGGATAGAGGTAATGGGGATGCTGTCCTGTGAGTAAAGAATGTAGGCGAGATAGGACCACATAACATCAGGTAGATATGTACTCACCATAACTATCTATGTATGTGGTCCATCTCCTCACATTCTTACGTACCCTCCCACCTGCCCCCTTCCTATAGGATTTGGAGGAAAATTGGTTCTGAGAACCCTTCAGTGTCAGTTTTTTTCTTTCCTTTCAGGCTGGAGCTCCCTCCAGTGGCAGTTGTGTGTGGGGTGTGATTGGGATGGCTGCAAACTAGATCTGGGGCTAGGGCGAGGTGCATCTTGGGATACCGGGTTAGCCCAGCCAATTAGAGACTTCGTGCTAGAAAATAAGTTGGCAGAGTCTGAGCCGATTCTCTGTTCTGAACCCGTGAGTAAAGAATGTGAGGCGAGATGGACCACATCGATCGTTATGGTGAGTACATAACTACCTGTTTTAGAGTTTCAGAACCGAAGTCTTCAAACTAAAGCGAAGTACCCCGTTGGGGAAACTTTTTCTTGCTCCTTACCGATGTCAGTAAAAGTTAATAAATTACTTGGAAGCAAATACAGTATTTTCATTTATACTGTATTACTTGCCTAGGCCCTGACCACAACATGCCTTGCTGCTGTTTTTGTGCTAAATTTAACCAACGCACTGAGCGTCAGTATATTTTTGCTTCTAAATATTTTGGTTCAAGATTTAACTACCCTGAAATGTCATCTGTTAGCAATCAGGCTACTGGAGTTCACAAATGCAAGGAAAAAGACCTGTGAGGTCCAAAACCGACTAAGCTTCTCCTAAGCCAGTCACTGGTTCACTGATGCTCTGAGGTGCATTCGTAGCCCCTGATACCCACTACTTTTGAGTCGTAGGCCTCTACAGAGACCCATTCGGAGTCCGGTATGCCACGAGATTTTCAAAGTATTGAACCAGTGGATGTCTCCCTTGGAATGGGTCTGGAGTCGCTGAGCAAGCACAGACTTCTGAGGGTGTTTTCAGGCCTCGTCATTTTTATATCTGACACTATCAACAAAAACATGATCAAAAGCAACTTCTATGTCTACAAATCCGGCGCATGAGCCATGTGCTCAGGTCCCTATGCCTAAAAAACAAATGATCAAAATGGCTGAGTATTTAATTACCTTGATCAGGGGTTCCCAACCCCCCCCCCCGCCTTAGGCAAGGCACTGATTATGAATCTTCAGATCAAGTTTCCATTTCTTCTGATCAGGAATTTTCTATTCCACCTTATGAGGACTCTGATGCAGAGGGATCTATCCCATCTGCATCTCCTCCTGAGGATCTCTTTGGAGAGACTTTGCGTACTTTAAGGGAACATTTTCACTGGGGAGAGTCAGGACTTCTCAGAATCAAGAGGCTTGGGGATTTCCTTCTTCCTCAACATAGGCCTTCGGCAATACCTCCTGTATTAGACATTGTGGATGGCTCCTGATTCCCTGCCTGCGGCTCCTTGTAAGCCAGACAGATATTACAGGGTTCCTGACTCCCACAAATTTCTTTTCAAAAATCCTGCTGCTGATCCTGAGACTATTTCTCTGGGTCCCAAGGGTGTTAAGGCTTCTACAGCCAAAAATCCTACCCCTTCTGATAGATTCCAGTGCGCTGGATAGATCTGGTAAGAAGGTTTATACGTCTGCAACCTTGGCAATCGGGGCTTTAAACTGCCAATTTCATATGCTTAAATATCAACAGCATGTTATGGGATTACCGAAACAGAAAATGTTGATCTCTGTGTGGAAAATAGTTACAGGATTTATTGCATGCAGCAGAACAGGTTGGAAGGCATACTTTGCAATGTGGTTTTGATTCATTGAAGGCCACTTGTAGGGCCGCCGTTACTGGATCTGTGATAAGAAGGCATGCCTGGCTCAAGGAGCAAAATCTGCCTGATCATGTTAAAGCTAAATTATTGGATGCCCATTTGCAGCATGATACTCTGGTAATAAGGCAGGAGAGGTTTTAAAGAAAATGGAAGACAAAGCTAAATCTATGCAAACGGTAAAAGATTTTTTGCAAGTGCAGCCACCCAGATTCAGTAGGCACTGGCCTACTAAAAATTGCTCCTTTCATGTGTCCAACACAGCCACTCGAGGCAAACCCAGGTGCTCAATAGTCTCCAGATATCAATCATAGGGATCATACAGGTCAAAGCAATGGGGTGCCTCCACCTTCAGATCTGGAGGTAAAGCACAACCCTACAGTAAGCCGTCTCAATGACTTTCCTCTACCATCTCCAAGCGCTTATCTTTTGGCAGCCCCCTTGAGGGGAAAACTAGCACTTCATGCTCAAAATTGGCAGTTAATTACCCAGGACAAGTGGATTTTAAACATAGGATCCCAGGGGTACAGATTTCATTTCCATACTTTGACAATTCCAAACGGATGACCAGATCTGCCACAAAACCAGTGGGCAGAGGCACAGAAACAAGTCATGTCCCTCATGGATATGGGGGCTATTAAACCAGAAGAGGAAAAAGGCAAGGTTTTTATTAAAGACTTTTCCTGGTACCCAGAAAAA
Source organism: Protopterus annectens (assembly GCF_019279795.1). NCBI lineage: Eukaryota > Metazoa > Chordata > Ceratodontiformes > Protopteridae > Protopterus > Protopterus annectens. Next base: position 1,737,773,295 of record NC_056737.1, read on the forward strand.
ACAATTCATGGCATCCAATATGGGATTTATTGATTCTGAACACGTTCCTGGACATTCGAAAATTCAAAATGCTGACTTTACAAGAGCTACTGGCTATGCTAAGCAAGAATGCTTGGTTAGTAACTCTAGACTTGAGGCATACCTGCATATCCCAATAAGGGAATCTTGCAGGAGATACCTCCGCTTCAAAGCAGGTTTTTTTGCATTACCAATTCTCTGCACTGCCCTTTGGCTTATCTACTGTGCCCAGGGTCTTTACGAAGTGCCTGGCACCAGTAATTGCATTCTGCAGACAAACATTCAAATTTGTCCTTGGGATGATTCTCATTCGAGCAGAGGACAAGGACACTTTTCTTCAACTTCTGGCATTTGTAAAAAGGCTTCTAGCATGCCTAAGGTACACCATAAACGAAAATAAATCACAACTGGTACCCTCTCAAATTACATTCCTGGGTGCAAGCTTGAATACAACTGCTCAGATGGCTTCATGCCAGGCAACTGCAATTGACAACACATTTCAAACAAATTGCAACAAAAACCCAGATATCTGCAAGACAAATTTTGCAGGCTTTGGGGTTCATGGCATCCTGCACTCTACTAATTCCATATGCGAGACTGCATATGAGGAAACTTCAGTGGTATCTAAAAAGTTTATGGAGTCGCCATTGGCACAGCCTGGAAATGATGATCCCTCTCATTCCCTGTCTACAACAGGAATTTCTTTGGTGGGCAGAGATGTCACCAAAACAAGGGACGGTCATTCACTCTACCCTCTGCCACCCTAACTAAAGACTCCTCAGACTATGCTTGGGGGGGGCACCTGGCGGGGAGATGCATTCAGGGCAAATGGAGCCAAACCAAATCCATCTGCATATGAACCAGAAAGAAATGCTAGCTGTTCAGAATGCTCTGACAGCCTTCAAGGACTTACTTCATCCAGGACAACTACTGATGGACAGACAACACCACAGTTGTGATACATAAACATGCAGGGGGGTACCCTTTCGTACCCCCTTTGCAGACTAGCCATGGCCTTGTGGAACAGCCTTGACTTATGGAACACAGCGTTGACTTACCAAATACATCTTCAAGCTCAATTCCTGCCAGGAAAGCAAAATACTGTGGTAGACGACCTAAGCAGAAATCTTATGGACCTGCACGAATGGAAACTGGATCCACAAATTTATTTTTTTATTTAACATTTGTTGACCGGGAAATTCCGACTAGGTTCCACAGATCCTGTTTTCAGCGGAGGCCCGGGGAGAAATGCTCCAGAAGCATGTCTTTAGAATGTGGGAGGAAACTGGAGTACCCGGAGGAAACGCACGCGAACGCAGGTCTTCAGCATGTTAACACAGAAATGGGGAAGCCCAGACAGTTTTGGGGAGAGGCAAATAGATCAGTTGGACAAATTCTGCACGAGAACTAATCACAAAAAAGCATGGAAAGTGGATGCTCTATCCTTTCCCCCTCTGCCTCTACTCTCCAAGGTCTTACTAAGTCAGACAGGAAAAAACAAAAGATTTTAATTGCTCTGGACTGGCCTCGCCAACACTGGTATCCACTTCTAAGGAATGTCACACCATCCTCCGTGGTACTTGCCTCAGACTTCTCACCTGCTGTCTCAGCAGAACACACACTGCTCCAAACTCAATATTGCAGCATGGCTAATCAACTAATTATTCAAACCACATCTCAGTAAACCTGTGATGGATGTCATTTTGGAAGCCAGAAGGCCTAGTACTATAGAAAATCTTATGCTGATAAATGGAAGAAATTCTGCGCTTGGTACCAAGCACAGGGAATACGCAGCAAAGCCCAATATTCCTCAGATTTTACAATACTTACTGAAATGCTGGACAAGGGCCTATCTTTTTTTCTTCAATAAAAATCCATGCCTCTGCCATCTCTGCTCATTACAGCACAGAACCTCCTCTTTTCTCATCCACTGCTAAACAGTATCTGTGGGGCCAAAAATTTAAGGCCTCCCAGGAGAGCGGCAGCTCCCTCATCGGACTTCAATTTTGTGCTGGAAAAACTCACCCTACCTCCTTTTGAACCAGCAGCTACTGCGAATATAACATTTCTTTGAAGACTGCTTTTCTTTTGGCAGTCACTTCAGCTAGAAGGTTTTCAGAACTACAGGCTCTTATGGCAGTGGAGCCTTTCATTATATTTTACCCAGACAGGGTGGCCCTCTGGACCAATCCTTCCTTTATGCCTAAGGTGGTATCCAGTGTGGCTCTTAACCAAACCATTCACCTGCCAACTTTTTTCCCAAATCCGCAAAACAAGGGGGAGCGGATTCTGCATTCATTGTAAGTACAGACAACTCAAGATTCTACTTAAACAGGACAAAATCTCAAAGTCTGAGCAACTACTGGTAGCATTTGCTGCAGGATTAGAGGGGAAGGTTATATCAAAGCAGACTATTTCTAAATGGATAAGCCACTGCATTAGTTTTTGCTGTTTGCACCATGGTAAACCTGTGCCCAAGGGGATCCGGTCCCATTCCACCAGGGCTGCTTCTACTTCAGCAGCTTTTTTAGAGGGGTCCCAACCAAAGGCATTCTAGAAGCTGCTACTTGGAGCTCTGTTCATACGTTCACAAAGCTCTACCATTTTTACCCCACTTCTCTAAATCCAGGGCAGGCTTTGCCACTGCAGTCTTGCAGGGCCTTATAGCTGCTCCTAATACTGTTTAGTTCCATCCTCCCATTCATAGCTTTGGGATTCTACCCACATGTAATGACCGCAACAGTGAAACATGAACATAGTACAGTTGTGTACACTTCTACATAAATGTAGATGTTGGTGTATTCACTGTTGCAGTCCGGGTTACCCACCATCCCCCATTTTATACCTTTTCTTTCCTTCACTATACTCAAAAGCCTTTGTGGTGTATTTGCTTTTAATTGAAGGTAAATTTTATGTTTCTAAGGTGCATTTATATATTTACTGTTTGTTTATATATTTCTGCTCCCCATTTGGGGGGCACCTGACATCTGGGGCAAGAAAAACTAATTAAAATGGCATCTGCTGCATGATGTTCTTCATCTCACATTGCTGCAGTCCTTACATATGGGTAGTCCGCTGTCCTCGGTCGGCCTGAATACCAAAGTATTAGGCTGACGTCGGTCAAGGCGCTTAAGACTAACATCAGGACGTCAGGGTACAAATGCGCATGACCGACGTCATATCCTCAGTCTTTTTTGCCACATGGTCCGATGCAGAAGCAAAGTGCCGTTCGGCGTTCTGAAATTTTTCGAGTTCGGAGTTTCCGACGAATCAAAGTTGAATATTTTGTTTTTCTTGCCTCAGTGTTTTGCGGATGTCAGAAAAAGTGAATAACTGTATTTCTTGTGGGAAACAGATACCGCATAGGGATTATCATTCTTTGTGTATTCCTTGTTTGGGTCCTGAGCACGCGTTGTTGGGTGTCGCTTTGTGCTAGGTTCAATAAGCGCACTATTAGCGAAGGTTAGATTGTGCTAGGCTGGTCTTGAAGCGGTGCAATTCTAATATGGATTCTCCGCCTGCTTCTTCGAAGAAGCGCAAAGACAAAGCAGTTAAACCCAGGCAAGAAGAGTCGTCCGTTCCGGACGACGGTTCTTCAAGCGTCAGTGGAACCGGTGGTTCCGGAGGCTTCTCTGGAGTCCCAGGGGGAGACTTTGATATTGCAGGATGTGGCCTCTCAGGAGGCAGGTCAGGCTGAAGGGGCTTCTCAGGTTACTGTACTCCCCTCCCTTCCTAGGGTGGTTAGGCCTTCTGTTTCCAAGGCTTCTCCCAGAGGCAGGCCAGGTTTAGCTTCTGTTGGTGTCACTCCTAGTTCAGCAGGGTCTGTGCCCAAGAAGCACATGCTTAAGATGGCAGAAGATTTGATCACTCTGATTAGAGGTTCTTTGCCCCCTCCTGATAAGAGGCCTAGGGTGGAGCCAGAGTTGGGGAGTTTTGAGCAGGCTTCGGATGTTTCAGAGTCTTCGGCTGAAGACTTGCAGGAGTACTCTCCTTATTCTGATTCTGATGCAGATGATTCGACTCCTTCTGCTTCTCCTCCAGAGGATTTTTCTTTTTCAGAGACTCTTCATTCCATGAGGGAACATTTTAAGTGGGAAGGTCAGGACTTCTCTGATTCTAGGTAAAGGCTTAGGGAATTTTTGCTTTTACCCCAGCATAGGCCCTTGGCTATACCCCCTGTTCTGGATGTTGTGGAAGATGTGTTTGCAGAGGCTTCACTTAATCCTGATTCTCTGCCTCCTGCTCCTGTTAAACCGGATAGGTATTACAGGGTGCCTGAGGCTCATAAATATCTTTATAAGAGTCCTAGGGCGGACCCAGAAACTGTTAGTCAGGGACCTAAGGGTGTCAAGGCCTCTGTTGTAAAAAATCCGGTTCCTCCAGATAAGGAGGCCAGAGCTTTGGATAGATGGGGAAAGAAAGTCTATACATCTTCTACCTTAGCTATGAGGGCTTTGAATTGCCAGTTTCATATGTTGAAATATCAAAACTATCTTCTTTCTCAATTGAAGTCTAAGGTGGATGCTCTGGCGGAAGGCATTGAGTGTAAAGAATTACAAGATTTGGTGCAGGTCTCTGAACAGGTTGGTAAGCATTCTTTACAATGTGGTTTTGATGCTGTACAGGCCTCATCTAGGGTGGCTGCCACTGGTTCAGTTCTTCGCAGGCACGCCGGGCTGAGGGATCAGAATTTATCTGACCATGTTAAGACAAGGATTTTGGATGCTCCTTTACAGTCTGATGTGTTTGGTTCACCTGTGGAGTCAGTCTTGAAGAAAATGGAAGACAAGGTTAAGTCTATGCAGGCTGTGGATTTTTTGCAAGTTCAGCCTCCGAAGTTTAGTAGGAATTGGCCTGCTAAGGGGTGGGCGTATCCTTCTTATGAGACTCAGTCTAGGGGCAGATCTAGACGTGGTAGGGGCAGAGCTCAGAGTTCTTTCAGGCCTAGAACAGGGAGTTCTCCTGCACAATCTTCGGGTGAGGGCAGGGGCCAGTCCTTTCGTAAACAGGCCCAATCACCTACCTTTTCAGCTGCCAGATCCTTCTTGCCTGGCAGCACCTTTGGGAGGAAGGTTGGCACTCTTCAAGGAAAATTGGAATTTGATTACCCAAGACAAATGGGTATTGGATATCATACACCAAGGTTACAAGTTTTATTTCCATACCTTGCCTCCTTTCAAAGGCATGCCGGACGTTCCTCCTCAGCAAAGACTAGAGGCTCGCAAACAAATTTCTCTGCTACTTCAAATAAGGGCCATACAACCGGTCCCTCTGCCAGAAGTGGGCCTAGGATTTTATTCTCGCCTGTTCCTAGTACCAAAGAAAGGGAACACGTGGAGACCAATTTTGGGCTTATCTATCCTCAACACATATCTGGACATTCCCAAGTTCAAAATGTTGACGTTACAACAGCTTTTACCTCTGCTGGGCAAAGATCACTGGATGGTGACTCTGGATCTCAAGGAGGCTTACCTTCATGTGCCTATAAGGCTCAGTTGCAGGAAGTATCTGCGGTTTCGGGCTGGGACTTCTCATTATCAGTTCTCTGCATTGCCCTTTGGCTTATCTACTGCACCCAGAGTGTTCACGAAGGTTCTGGCTCCAGTAATAGCTTTATTCAGGCTAAGAGGAATACAAATCTATCCTTATTTGGACGATTGCCTGATTCTGGCTCAAGGAAAGGACGAACTTCTTCATCATTTACAGTATGTGATAGCAGTGTTAAGATGCCTGGGGTATTCTGTGAACGAAATAAGTCCAGTCTAGTACCCTCTCAGGACATGTGCTTTCTGGGTGTGAGACTGAATACAGCATCCCAGATGGCTTTTTTGACCCCGGACAAACAAAAGAATCTTTCTCTTTACTTCCTTCAATTGTCTCTCAGTCCAGGCTGACTGCAAGGACAGTCCTTCAAGCCTTGGGGTTCATGGCATCTTGTATTCTGGTACTTCCCAATGCCAAACTGCATATGAGGAAGCTACAATGGTATCTCAAAATGTATGGACACAGCACTGCCAAGATATGGACACTGTCATTCAGATAATACCTTGCATTCAAAAGGAATTTTTGTGGTGGGCTCAGGAATGTCACCTAAACAAGGGACTCTCTGTGACCCGGCCAGAGGCGAGTCAGATTCTAACGACAGATGCCTCAGACAAAGCTTGGGGAGCTCATCTGAATGGAAAATGGGTACAAGACACGTGGCCTGCCAGACTTCAACATCTACATATCAACTTGAAGGAGATGTTAGCAGTCCAATTTGCATTAATAGCTTTCAAGGATTTACTTCTTCCAGGGCAGGTGTTGGTTCTAACAGACAACACAACTGTCATGTGGTACATCAACAAGCAAGGGGTTCTTATCCTCTATGCAGACAAGCAATGATTTTGTGGGAGACCTGCTCTCAGTTTACAGCTAAATCTTCAGGCAAGGTTTCTGCCAGGAGCACAGAACTCCTTAGCAGATGTGTTAAGCAGACAAATTATGGATCCCCACGAGTGGAAATTGGATCCTCAAGTATTTCAGAAATTGACAGTGTTATGGGGAACTCCAGACATAGATCTGTTCGCTTCTCCACTAAACTACCAGCTGCCAAAGTTTTGCACAAAAAGGTTTCATCCCACAGCCTGGAAAGTGGATGCTCTCTCATTCAATTGGAGCAATCTTCATGTGTATGCCTTTCCACCTCTGCCTCTCCTCCCAAAGGTACTCCTGAAGGTCAGACAGGACAAGCCGAACATGATTTTAATAGCTCCAGATTGGCCTCTACAGCACTGGTACCCATTACTGAGAAGTCTGATGGAGCCTCCATTGCCTTTGCCTTGATTCCACACCTGCTGTCTCAGGAGAACAGTCATTTACTCAATGTCAAACTTCACACTCTACATCTAACAGCCTGGCATATTCTGTTTTAAACCCTGGAGGGTCTCAGCTTCCACAACCAGTTTTGAATGTTATTTTGGAGGCTAGAAGGCCTAGTACAAGGAAAGTGTCACATGATAAATGGAGGAGATTTTTATTTTGGAGTACAGCAAAGGACTTTGATGTTTCTAAGCCTAATTTAAGTGTGGCTCTTCAATACCTTACTGAGTTACTGGACAAAGGTTTGTCCTTCTCTATTAAGGTTCATGCTGCAGCAATTTCTGCTCACTATGACTGTGACCCACCATTGTTTTCTCATCCTTTGTTTAAGCAATTCCTTAGAGGGGCAAAGAATATAAGACCCCCATGTAGAGCTCCTACTCCTGCTTGGGATTTCAATTTTGTGTTGGAGAAACTCACTCTACAACCTTTTGAGCCTGCAGCTACTGCAGAGTTGAAATATTTATCATGGAAGACTGCTTTTTTGTTGGCCATTACCTCTGCGAGAAGGGTTTCTGAATTACAGGCCCTTATGGCGGTTGAGCCTTTCTTAATTTTCCATAAGGATAGGGTATCTTTGCGTACTAATCCTTCCTTTATGCCTAAAGTGGTTTCTAGTGTGGCTTTAAACCAAGCTATTCATTTGCCTACTTTTTATGCAAACCCCCAAAATAAAGGGGAAAAGATTTTACACACTTTGGATATACACAGGCAGTTGCGATATTATTTGAGCAGAACTAAAGGGTTCAGGCAGTCTCAGCAGTTATTTGTTTCATTTGCTTTGGGTTCTCAGGGCAAACCTATTTCAAAACAAACTATTTCTAAGTGGATTGGTTTTTGTATTGCTTTCTGTTATTCCCATCATGGTAAGGAGATTTCCACCTGGGATTAGGACTCATTCCACTAGGGCTACTGCCACTTCTACAGCTTTTTTAAGGGGGGTGGCTACTAAAGATATTTTGGAGGCAGCCACTTGGAGTTCAGTGCATACTTTCTCTAAGCATTACCACCTTCCACTTTACTCTAAATCTAGGGCTGGTTTTGCCACTGCAATTTTACAGGGCATTTTGGCAGCTCCTAATGCCTTATAGTTTTGCCATCCTCCCTTACCTCTGCTTTGGGATTCTACCCATATGTAAGGACTGCAGCAATGTGAGATGAAGAACATAGTACAGTTTTGTACCTACCATAAATGTAGATGTTAGATCCACATTGCTGCAGTCCTCCTTCCCCTCTGTAGTTAGAGGCGGTTGTGTGGTTTGAGTTGTGAATATTGTAAATATTGTAAATGTTTAGTGCAGGGGTGGTTGGTTGTTTTTTGCTGTCTTTTGGTTTTGGCCTTTCTTTTTAGGGCCTTCTGACATCTGGGGCAAGAAAAGACTGAGGATATCCTGATGTCAGTCTTCAGCCTAATACTTTGGTATTCGACCGAGGACAGCGGACTTACCCATATGTAAGGACTGCAGCAATGTGGATCTTCGAACATCTACATTTATGGTAGGTACAAAACTGTACTTTTTATACCCCTGACGACCTGACGTCATGGAAGAGGAGACCAACTGATGCAGGACCCAAGACTTTGTTCAGGCCGACTGAGGGCAACCTGCCAACAGATTGCCCAAATGTAATGACTGCAACAGTGAATACACTCCAACATCTACATTTATGGTAAGTGTACACAACTGTACCCCCTCCAGACCCCCTGTTTTTCTCTGACTATACCTCTACTTTCTTTTACTATGCATAAAAAGCCTTTTTGGTGTATTTGCTTTTGGTTGGATGTGTACTTTTGTGTTTAATTTTATTTGCTCCCCATTTGGAGGGCACCTGACATCTCGTGCTAGAAAAACTGATGTAATGGCGTCTGCTGCATGTTTTATACCCCCTGATGACCTGACGTCATGGAAGAAGGGACAGCAACTGACGCAGGACCCAAGACTTTGTTAATCAGGCCGACTGAGGGCAATCTGCCAGTAGATTACCCAAATGTAATGACTGCAACAGTGAATACACTCAACATCTACATTTATGGTAAGTGTACACAGCTGTACTTCTCGCTGTTTGGGTAGATTCTGTTTAGAGACTCTGAAGGTGCTTGTGTGGTTTGTTTTTTTATGTGAGCTGTGATGTGGGTCTGGAGGGCTGTTCCATGTGGTGCAGGTGTTGACCACCTCCTCTTTACCAGCTATTCCATTCTTGGCTGGAGTGCATGTCTTCCAGTTTGGATACAGGTGCAACTCTCTCAAGTCTGTGTTGGGATGAGAGGCGAGGGTGGTCTTGTGTCCGAGGCAGTTGCTACACTGCCTCAGAATGCCCAAGTTCACCGGGTTAATAGGAAAAAGCACAGGGAACTGACCTTTAGACATGCCAGGATGGATGGGCATTAAATACTGGAGCTGTTTCCTTATAGGACTTTTACTGCTGTTCGCACTTGTGTGCTACGATAAAACTGCAACAAGAAATGACCAGCTGAAGTGCTAACCGAATAAGCTAGTTAAATGCAAGAGAGAAAAGAACTAGCAAGATCTAAGGGAAAAATTGAAGCAGTGTTTCAGGCACTGATAATTTACCCTAGCTTAGTGACACTACACTGCTCTCAAACCTGTGTAAAAACGGGCATTTAAAAGCAGAAAGTTGAAAGTGCTAGAAACCACTCCCCTTGTGGTTGGCTACCTAGCGTTTACTACTCCCACTGATAAGCTGAGAGGCTTCCCTCTAACACAGAAAGGTCTGGGGAACTCAAACTACAATACAGTCCTGAATACAGCAAATCTGTATCTGGACTAAAACAGGAAAGGTGGGAAAACAAGCTAACTTTTTTAAATATGATAGCAAATGAGCAAATTGATTTAAACAAATTAACCAATAAAGCTCAAAAACTGAACCCCTGTTCCAGCAGTTTTCAATCAGACTAGCTCCAGCTGCACACCCCTGCCACTAGAGGAACCTTCTCCAAAAAAAAGGCTTGGATTAGTGCTAAAGATATACAAGCAAAGCTACTGTAGATTCAGCAGGTCTGAATCTAGTCTATTCTACAACAAAGGCTCACCAGTTTCAGAAAGAAACAGTTCAGATAAGCAGACACAATAAGCCTTTAACCAGAAATTCCCAGCTCAGAAGGGCAGGATCTACCCTCTCCTCCCACATGAATGCAGACCACAAAACTTAATGAAAAATAACTGACCTGAAGCCAAAGTGCTTAAACCAGAACTAAGACACTTTTAAAATAACACACTTAAGCCTTCAATCAGCAACTCCCAACTTAGAAGGATGCAAGCTACCTGTCCTGCCACAAGAGTACAAACCACAAACCTTAATGTAAAACTGGCATGAAGCCCAAGTGCTTAAACCAAAAGGTTTAGATTAACAATTGCAATTTAATCTGGCTACTAACTAGCAGTAATAGGCACATACAAGGCCTGTCTAATCTGTGTGGTCAGTAGGAACAGGCAAGGTAGTTTATCCTACTCTCCAGAGTTTCTAAATTAAGTAGGTCCAAGATGGACTGAAGGCTCACGGCCAAGTGGCAAACTTAATAGTTTGAATGCCTAACCTTGCAGCAGGAGAGCGGCTCCTAGAAAAAGTAGCCTATACTGCAACAGTGACCTAGCATTCAGCCTATAGTATTGGGGAAGAGTTTGGTACTCGTGTGTGCATGATGTAAATATTAGGTGCATATTAAATGCATATACTATGGCAGTAGCACTGCTGATCTGGTAAGTCTACCAGATATATTTTAACAAAGGGTGTAGTTTTGAGCTAGTGAACCCCTTTTTTTCTTGCATCCAAAGTTTGCAAATAGAGTGGAACTTTCAACATCTGGTCATCAGATTTTAGTTAATGGGAGCCTAGAAGACAAATACAGGTCAGGATATGGGTTTTCTTAAAGTGGAACACTGATACCTTCTCTGAAGATAGGTGAAGGCTGCCAGCCTAGCTAGTTAGAATTTTGTAATTCTATCATTTGTAAATATTAATATAACCCACAGGCTTGTTCTCTTAAATGTGAAAAGACTGTATTGGAAGTTGAACCAGAAAAATGTAGCAGTGCACTCTGCTGCAAGAAAGCTGATAAATCCAGCATTTCATGGCTGCCTTTGATCTCAGGGCTCGAAGCAGAGATATCTGGATGAAGGAATTCTTCCTTTTGTGTTGAAACTAGAGTTAATGGCTGGAATTTACATGTATAATTTCTCTCATTACTCTGGCGTCCTGACCAGCTGCAAGATCTGAAGGGCTATTCACCTCCGTTTCTGTTAGCCTGGGCACCAGAAAGAAATGTAGTCTGAAAGGAATCAGTGGTACTGTTATCAATTTAAGGGCAGAAAGAGTGCATTTTAGCATTTGTCAACATCCAACTCACCAAACTTTTCTCTTGGATATAGCTAGGAACTAGAAATATTAGGTTAGCTTTTTCTGTCAGAACTTTTCTACTGTATTTTAAGTATTTCTCTGATCTCTGAACTCTTGACTAGCAGTGTGTAGTAAGAAATAGTCTTGTTTTTATTAAATATTTTTTAAACTTCAACTGTGACTGTTTTGTGTAGAGATAATTTAAGCTCAGAGTACATTGCATGTATTTAGTGATATTGTACAAAGCCACTCCAATAGCCTTGCTGTTCAGCTGCACTTACCATTTGGATAATATTGCACAGTATTATTGGACACTTTCATAAGGGCCTTTTGGTAGCTGATAAAAGTGGGTGGTGGCAGTGATTTCTTTCATATAGTCTGGGTAAAAGGGGCACAGCTGGGGAACCTGTGCCGGCCTTCCCCAGGAGTGTAGTTATATGCAATTCGTATCTTGGACAGAGGGTGCTGGAGGTTTGTTTGCCCACTAGGCTGAGATCTGGACCCTATAGCTGTGCCAGTGGGGAGTCTTATTGGGGACCTGGAGAGAAAGGGAGAAACCAGCCCCAGACAGATCTGTGTGCTGTTAAGGAAAATTGTACTTCACTGTGTATTATAGCTTCCCTATATGGATGCCCCTCACTGGTGTTACTGGTGAGGATTGAGGCTACTTGATTGCTGGGCCAGTGCATGGGTGTTGCATATTGTTTAGCAGTGGTGGGATATCCACACCACCTATTGGTTGGCAAATACTAATTGGCTTGTAGTGTTGTGGGTAGTGTGAATTCCTGTAGCTTGTGTAAAGTGATCACTGAAGGTGTTTTTGTACTCTAAATCAGCCACGCAGTGAATACTCTAGTTCAGATCACAATTATTTGTTTCTTTTGTTAGTTTAGTCAGGAAGAGCAGGCAACATGTCAGCAGAGGAGTGCGGAAAGCTGACAGCCAGCTGGCTGAGATGTGCCTGGCTAGGGGACTGGTGCATGGAAACATGACCAAGGCAGACATAATTGCATCTTTGGTCACAGTTGCATCAGAAAACCGCAACCAGGAGGACTATCTGACTGGCAGTGGAGATGTTCCACACTCTGAGAATGGACAGCTCAACCTTTCTGCAGAGGACTTAATCCTTTTGGAGCTAGAGACTTGAGTTGGAGGTCAGGCATTTGGAAATGGAAGCAGTTGAGAGAGTGAGGACAATGAGAAACTGTGACATTAGCAGGCTGAGGAGAATGAGAAACTGCTATGCCTGGAAGCTAAGGAAAGGCAGAGGCAGCACGAAATGGAGATGGTGACTCTTCACCAGAGTTGTGGCGTTAATGGGGAAGGGAGTAACTGGACCCCAGAAGCACAAAAGGTCAGTAAATTTCTTCCACAGTTTACAGAGGGGGATAATTTTGATAGTTTCATTCATATGTTTGAGTTAAGCGGTATGATGTTGACCAAAGGCTCTGGGTTTGATTCCTGACCACCCTTACTCTGTAACTGTCATGGTGTAATTGTCTAAAATTTCCGACTTTGACTGCTTTAATTATATTACTGTTAAGAACTGTTAGATTTTTTTAAGCTAACACCTGAAACATATAGGGAAAAGTTTTGTGAGCATAGACACAAGGCAGAAGTGTGTGAATATGTTGCTGAACCGTGCACTTATTTTCATAGGTGGACGAGTGGATGTCAGGTCACCACTTTTGAAGGGCTGGCAAACCTTTTGGTGAGGGAACAAGCCCTTGGCACTTTCCCTGAGGACATGTAGATCTGGATAGCTGATGGACAATGTGATGCTTCAGATTAGTTGGGGAAGAAGGGAGACCTATACCTAGCAATCAGGGCATCTCTGCACAGGAAAGGGACACCCAGTACTTCTCATGGGTCTAACTGAACCCATGGTGGGCAGCCCAGACTGCCCTGACAGAATCTGCCAGTAGCAGGGGAAGCCACTAGTCCAGGTACACATCCAGGACCTAGGGTTACTGTTTTTTTAATGCAGCCAGTGGGACCATGTGGCATACAGATGTCCACAGAGGCAAGGTGGGGAACAGCAAAGTGAGAGAGCCAGTAAGTGGGGAAGACAGTGTCGCTAGGTTGTCTTGAGACAACAGGGGTACAGAACTACCATCTTGCAGATGTCCTGATAGGGAAGGATTTTGATGAGGCAGTACTATGTGTTAATGCAGTTACATGTAGTCAGGCTTCGAGACAAGCATGTGGATCTGGTAGCCTGGGGAAGACCCAGACTGCATACTTGCAGCCAGGAGTGGTGAGGTGGTTACTTCAGGGAGCGAGCTACTCTAGCAGTGAGACTGAATGTGAGCCACAGCTACTTGTGGGTACTGATGTTCCCTTAGACAGAGGGACTGCAAAGGTAGAGGTGAGTAGTAGTACCCAGGCTGACCGTGAGGCACCACTGTCAGAGTATGCCAGACTTCCTGTGGAGGGAAGAGCTGGGAAAGGGTTACAAAGAGAGTTGAGACAGGCTCAGCTCTCATACCCTACATTGCAAGGCCTGAGGCAGGTAGCTAGTGAGGCACCTGATTCTCAAAGGAAGGGGGGAATCTATATACTGGGTCAAAGGGTTACTATGTAGAGTGGACCCCTGAGGGAGTGCTAGAAGGTGAGGGGGTACAGCAGTTGGTAGTGCCTAGAGCCTACCATCTGGCGCTTCTAGCCATAGCCCATGATATTTCCTTTGCAGGTCATGTGAGCATAAAATGTACAGTCTCGTATTATGCCAAGCTTCTATTGGCCTGGATTTTCCGGAGATGTAAGAGTACTGCAGGACATGTGAGCAGTGCCAAAAGGCAGGAGACAAGGTGAGAGCTCCTTTTTATGCCTTTGCCTGTGATTGAGGAGTTGCTTCAGAGGGTAGCTATGGATATTGTGGGGCCTCTGAGTACCCAAAGTTCCACAGGGAAAAAGTATATTCTAGTGGTAGTGGATTGTGCTACAAGATAACCCGAGGCAGTGGCTCTGTCCTCCGTTGGGGCAGAAAAGGTGGCAACTGCTTTGTTAGAGATTTTCAGCAGGGTAAGTTTCCCAAAAGAAATACTGACCGACAGAGGTGCCAATTTCATATCAGACCTGATGGCTTGTCTGTGGAAGTACTGTGGGATGAAACACCTGAATACCACCCCCAGACTAATGGTCTTGTTGAGAGGTTAAACTCTACACAAGTCCATGCTATGGGCATTTGCAGACCAGTTTAAGGAGTGGGACAAATATTTGCCCCATCTGTTTACTTACAGAGAGGTTCCCAAGGAATCCAGTTTTTTTCACCCTTTGAGTTGCTGTATGGGCATAGGGTGAGGACATCTAGATTTAATTCATGAGTGAGAAGGCGAGTGTGAATTTCACAAGGACTCTGTGGCATATTTCGTAAACCTCAGGATATGGCTCTGGGAACTTGCGGATTTGGCCCATGAGAACCTGGCAGAAGCCCAACAGAAAAAGGTATGGTACGACAGGAATGCTCGAGAGCATGCTGTAAGGCAGAAGGTAATGGTTCTCATTCCTGTCAGACACGCTGCAAGCAGCTTGGGAGGGACCCTACAAGGTGGTAAGCAATAACTACATGGTAGAACTGCAAGGCAGGAGCACAGATTGTACCATGTTAACATGATGAAACCTTAGCATGATAGGGAGGCCCTTGTGCTGTGCATTTGCAGTGGATTACAGGAGGAGTCTGCGGGAGATCTGGTGACTGATCTCAGTGAGGTTCGGACTGACACCTCAGTGGAAGAGGCAGCAATGTCCCAGCAGCTATTTCCTACCCAGGTTAGAGAAATCCAAGCAGTTTTACAGGAGTTTGGGGACATGTTCACTGGGAAATCAGGGCACACCCACCTGGTGCAGCACCAGGTGGATACAGGACCCCAAAGGCTTATTAGGGAGTCTGAGGGAGTCTGACTGTGAGGGACCTCCCCAGTGGTGCTGGTGACAAAGGATGGCAGCACCAGGTTCTGTTTGGACTACAGGAAATTACTGTCAGATGCTTACCCCATGCCTAGGTTGAATGAGGCCATAGAGCAACTGGGTGGGGTTAAGTATCTTATCACCACTGATCTTACCTAGGGTTACTGGCTAGTGCCCTTGACTCCCAGTGCTAGAGAAGAGTCTGCCTTTGTGACTCCTTTTGGCTTGTATGAGTTCACAAAGATGCCGTTTGGGACAAAAAAATGCCCCTGCAACTTTCCAGAGGCTGGTACATCTTATCCTAGCAGGAGGGTTTGCCCTTGCTTATCTAGATATTGTCATCTACAGCCGTTCCTGGCAAGAGTGCCTTCAACATGTAAGGGAGGTGCTGGGCATACTACGTTGGGCAGGGTTGACCATTAAGCCCAGCAAATGTCAGGTGGGTATTATGGAGGTCTCCTACCTGGGACATAGTGGGGAGTGGTAAGATCAAGCCAGAACTTGCCAAAGTAGAAGCCATTCAGGCATGGCCTGCACCTGTTGCATAACAGCAGGGGACTGTTTTCTTGGACAGCAGGGTGCTACAGAAAGCTTGTCCCCAGTTATAGTACCATAGCTGTTCTCCTCACAGACCTGACAGGGAGGATTAGGCCAGATAAGGTAGTGTGGACCCCAGCATGTGAGCAGGCATTCCAGAAGCTTAAGGAAGATTTGGAAGGACCCCTTGTTAGCCAGTCCATATTACAGCAAAGAATTTGTTGTGCAGGTGAATGCTTCAAACCATGGGGTGGGGGCTGTACTTAGCCAGATTTCTTCAGAGGGAGAAGAGCACCCAGTTTCTCAGTCGTAGGCTCCAACCCAGGGAGGAATGCTATGCAGCTGTAGAAAAGGAATGTCTAGCTATAGTGTGGGTACTGCAGAAACCTCAGCCTTATCTGTATGGAAGAAAATTCACTGTAGTCACATTACAATCCCCTAACATGGTTAAACAGCCAGCGAAATGCCAAGTTGCTAAGATGGAGCCTAGGGTTGCAAGCATATGATGTCAGTGCAGCACCCGTGGGATTAGCGGTGCCAGTGCAGATGGACTCAAGACAGGGAATGGGGTGTAAGGTACACTCAACTAACCCTCTGAAGCAACGTTTCTCATGGGTCAATTGAAAAACTAGCTAGAGTTCTGTGGGGGTGAAGGCTGCCAGCCTAGCTAGGTAGAATTTTGTAGATAATTCTGTTTGCAAATATTAATGTAAGCCACAGGCTTGTTCTCTTAAATATGAAAAGACTGTATTGGATGTTGAACTGGGAAAAATGCAACTGGTGCACTCTGCTGTAACAAAGCTGATAAGTCAAGCATTTCATGACTGTCTTTGATCTCTGGGCTTGGAGAGGAGATGTTTGGATGAAGGAATTCTTCCTTTTGTTTTGAGACTAGAGTAAATGGTTAGAATTTACATTTATAATTTCTTTTATTGCTCTGGCTTCCTGACCAGCTGCAAGATCAAAAGGGCTATTAACCTAGAGTTTGTTGGCCTGGGAACCAGAAAGAAATGATGTAATCTGAAATGAATTAGTGGTACTGTTATCAATTTAAGGTCAAAGAATGAGGGCATTTTAGCATTTGTCTTGAGAACATCCAACTTGCCAGCGCTTTGCGTGTGTTCTAGAAGTTTATTTTAGAATTGTTCTCTTAGATGTAGCTAGGAACATTTTTTTTTTATTGAACTTTTCTACTGCATTTTAAGTATCTCTGTGATCTCTGAACTCTTGACTAACACTGTGTAATAAGTATTGTCTTGTGATTTTATTAAATATTTTTTAAACCTTTCAACTGTGGCTGTTTTGTGTAGAGGCAATTTAAGCTCTAGGAGTACATTGCATGTATTTAGTGATATTGTACAGAGCCACTCCAATAGCCTTGCTGTTCGTTGCATTACTATTTGGATAATATTGCACAGTATAATCGAACACCCTTTCATAAGGGCCTTTTGGTAGCTGATAAATAGTGGGTGGCGGCAGTGATTTCTACCATAGTCTGTATAAAAAGGGCACAGCTGGAGGACCTGTGCCAGCCTTCCCCAGGAGTCTGTGTGGTTATATACAACTCTTATCTGTTTGTCAGCTACTTGGGCAGGGACATGAAACACTGGTTAGAGAGGATGCTGGAGGTTTTAGCTTGCCCACTGGGCTGAGATCTGGACCCTATAGCTGTGCCAGTGGGGAGTCTTATTGGGGACAGGGAGAAAACAGCCCCAGACTGATCTTTGAGCTGTTAAGTTAAATTGTATTTTACTGTCTTATCCTTTCCCTATATGGACACTTGTCACTGGTGTTAGTGGTGAGGATTGAGGCTCCTTGATTGCTGGGCCAGTGCACAGGCGTGTCACCTTGAACAAATTACAATTTTAGATCAGCTTGCAGAAGGTTTGACGTTGACTGCATACTATTTCAAATGCAAGCAGGTAGTGGCATGGTCGTGACTTAATATAAGCAAGAGTATGTAAGCCTGGACTGTGAGATTAACTTTGATTTTGCTGGTCTAGCAATCCATGTTGCAGTAGGATAGGAGTGTTGTCTTGCTGGTTACCAAATGACATTTGATTCTGCCAAATCTAAACTGTTAAACAGTTTTGCAGTAGGTTACAAGACTGGAGATTTTCATCTGCATACCAGTGTAAATTATGGTGCTGAGTTTGGCAGGTACATTTACCAGAAGATGAGCAGTAATCTCTATTGCTGTGTCTTGCTTGGTCTGAGGAAATAACAGTACTTGTTTTGGTAGCTCTGCTAAGTACCAGCTTGACTCGACAGCTCCTCTGCAAAGGTGAATAATTTAGTCAAATTGGTGTGGGTCATATCCAGACTCTGCAACCAGGTGTGAAGATTCCATTAACCAAAGTGGATAAAGTAAAGAGTAGTAATGCTGGAGGTCACAAACCTGACCTTGGCTTGGAACTGGAAGCTTGAACTGGGTTTTTCACTAAGTAGAACAGCATGTAGTAGGGGGATTGGACACTGTAAATTTGCCATAAGTGAGTGTATGTGCGAGTGTGGTATAGAAGGCTGTGGCAAAGCTAGCCACCTGGTAGTATGAACATTGGCTCCAGGTTCTGTTAGTGCCACCCTGACCTCGTGTAGAAATTGGAAAAGTGGTTGTGAATGGGTAGATGAAACTAATCAGTAGAACCTGGCCTTTAATGGATCTTTCAGCATAACTAGCAAACCTCTTCACAGAAAGGTTAAAATCAGATCTAGAATTAAAATTCTGATTTCCTGTATAGATGGGGTTTAGTTTTTTTATCCAGTCACACTGCAGTTACCCTGTTTTAAGTATATTTTCAAATTCTGCCACTAATGGGATTATTTGCAAGTGCACTTGGCATTCATTTTTAATCTCAGTGAGCTGTGTCCTGAATCTGGATCATAGGAGATTAGGCTAATGGCCTTGGGGCCCTTAAAGCCTAGTTAAGAGTTTATCCCGAAAGAGAGACCTCAATCACACCCATCGCCCCTGTCAATGAGGTGCAGGTGGAACCCCTGGGACAAATTTGTGGTTTCCCCATCCACTTATCAAGGTTGTGCTTGAAGAGGGGCAACCTCTGGGAGACTAACCTCTCTCTCTCTCCAGCAGGTTTTATTAATGTTGCATATTAGATTTAGGCCTTTCGATCAGATAATGTGCGAAGAGTTAGTACTGACCAGGTTCTGATCCTGAGACCTCACTTTTTCTTTGAATTGATTGAATTAAATGTATGGGAAAACGAGCACCATGCTGAGGGTGAGCTTTGGAAGGCAGATGCATTTTCCATGGTAAAGCATGAGAAAGCAGAGATCATACTTTAACACCTGTGACTTGAATGTGTATGCACACCTGTAGTTTCTAACCATGTAGATGTTTGAGGATTGTTGCCATTTCCTGTTAATGGTGCAAGTACAAAACTGAACTTGCATTTTAGATCTCAATTCCACTTGAATGTGTAAAGATATTGGACTGGGGGGTGGCATATAGAGCTGTTGGACAGATCTCAAGGTGTTTAGAGAGACCTAGGCAGGCAACACTGTGCATGATTTTCCTATTTAATTTATGAACTTTGCAAAAGTACAGTCCCCAGCTTAGAATAAACACTGGTCAGTTTCCTGGGCTTTTAGTTTCATGGAGGGACCAAGTCCTGATAACACAGGGAAATGTAGAGTGAAGCTTATTGAGGCATGATCTGAAAATTAAGAACATTCTAAGTCAGTTTACTCAGGCCTTTTATATGGAGACCATAAGTTTACAAGTTATCACCACTTGGTTTGCTTGCTAACTCTGATTTACTGATCCACCTTATTTGCTTGTGAATAAAATTTTGAATGCATACTGCAGTGGTGGATGGCTTCATAATGTGCACTTGAAAGGTTTTTATGTAGTGTACACCACATTATCTTGCCTGTTTATTGTGAATGGTGCCCAATTACTACACATGCAGATGGGACCTTAATTTAAACAGAGGTAGATGAAATGACATGGGTGAAATAAAACCATGGTACCTGGGTCAAGATGCATGGCTGTTCCCCTGCATTAATTTCCACTAGTCAGCAGACCTGTGGTCTTCCCTAAAAATAGGCTATTCCCAATAGGATTAATTTGATCAGGAAAAATTAACTGATATGAATAGCAAAGTAGAAAGCCAGCTTTGTGGTACCTTAGCCTAATTACCCCACCCAAAATATGCAGCCTTAGCATGGACATTAGAATGAAATACAAGCCCACTCCTCTGCTCTGGTTACTGCCCTTAACCCATCCTTACCCTAAGCTTAATGGGTAAAAAATCACTACAGCCAATTGTCTTGTTGTTATGGGAACAGAGTAGGGTGAAGAACCCAATTATATTATGGCTGGAATAGTCTACATTTTAAAACTTGGCTATAACCAAAAGCACTTGTAAGGCTTTTACTGTGAAAGCAGAATATACAAGTCCTAGGTCTGGAAGCATGTCCTGCTTGGCTAGCTGTAATTGTAGTACAAGGAAAAGCATGCTTACCTAGCTTGCATGTGAAGCAGAAAAAAGTATGAGATCAGTTTGCTTATAAAACTACAAACTGGTTAACAGTGGGGTGGATGATGTCCTTCATGGATGCATCTGCAGTCATAACAACTGGGTTGTCCTGTCGTCAGGCAGCCCTTCAGTCGGCCGGATTCCAAAGTCCGGGTCCGGCCTCGGCTGATGTCGCACTTCACCCGACGTCATCTCTGTTGGTCTTCGGGTATAAAAGCATCAGCCGACGCCATTTTCCTCAGTCTTTCTTGCCGCGTGGCGCCGAAGCAGAAGCTGTTCGCAAGTGCCGGTCGGTCGGATCCAGAGATTACTTCTACCGAATACTACTTCGAAGACTTCTAAAGCTAAGTACCCCGTTGGGGACTCTTTCTTGCCTCAGCCGATGTCAGAAAAAGTTAATTGTTTAACCTGTGGGAAACAAATACCTCATAAAGATTTCCACTCTTATTGTCTGCCTTGTTTAGGCCCAGCCCACGACATAGCAGCCTGTTCAGCCTGTGCTTCTTTCAACCGACGAACGCTTAGGCGTCGGTCGGAGTTTGCAGAACAGTTTTTCGGTTCTGATTTTGCGTACATTATGCCGTCGGATCCTCCGACTACCCAATCTGCCAAAAAACGCAAAGATAAAGACCGACACTCGCGGTCCGCGGTTTCGGCCGAAACCATGGTTAAGCAAACCGCGAGTGTCTCGGTTTCGGCCGAAACCGAGAAAACTGATCAAAGTACAGCTGAACCTATCTCTACAACTGAGGCCCCTGCTACCACTCTTGAATCTGCCTCAGAAATTGTATCCACTATGGTGGTTGCCACTGACTTATCAGACACCATTCCCTTGGATGTCTCTACCCCAGCACGTGGTGCTGCTAGGCCTCCAGCAGCCATGTCCATTAAGGCCTTCGCCAGGGCTAAAGCAGCCAAGACTACTAAGACAGTGCCTGTTAAACCCCCCACAACCAGGCCCTCTTCTAGTTCTCAAATGCTTACTTTGGCAGAAGATTTAATTTCATTAATTAGAGGATCTCAATCTCACCCAGACAGGGCCTCTCAGCCCCCAGAGAAGAGACCTAGGGCAGAGCCCCCTGAGCCAGTGTCCTCTGATTCTGCTGACGAATCAGACATAACTGACCAGCCAGAGGCTCCTTTCTCCAATTTTGAAGATTCTGATGCTGAAGAATCCATTCCAGCTGCTTCCCCACCAGAAGAATTCTCCTTTGGGGAAACCTTACATGCCATGCGAGAGCAGTTCCAATGGCAGCAACAGGATTTTTCAGACTCCAGAAAAAGACTTAGGACCTTTCTGCACCTCCCACAGCACAGGCCCTTAGCTATACCTCCTGTTCTCTCTGTGGTGGATGATGCTTTCAATGATGTCTGCTCCGCTCCAGATTCTTTACCCCCAGCCCCTGCCAAACCAGACAGATTTTACAGGGTGCCAGATACTCATCACCTTTACAAGGCCCCACTTGCAGACCCCGAAACTATATCCCAGGGTCCCAAGGCAGTAGCCACGACCATAGCTAAAAACCCTATTCCTTCTGAAAGGGAAGCAAGGTCATTAGACAGATGGGGTAAAAAGGTCTGCACTTCAGCTACTCTCTCAGCTAGAGCTTTAAACTGTCAGTTTCACATGATACAATACCAAGAGTTTATGCTTGATCAGTTAACTAAAAAACTAACCACTGATGAATCTCTTGATAAGAAATATGTATTAGAAATGGTAAATAACATACAACAGGTTAGCAACCATTCCTTAAAATGTGGCTATGATGCACTGGAGGCTTCATTTAGATCAGCCATGACTGGCACAGTGATAAGAAGGCATGCATGGCTAAAGGAGCAAGCTTTACGGATCATGTTAAAGCTAAGTTGCTAGATGCTCCTATGGATAAGACAAGTTTGTTTGGTACACCTGCCCAGCAGGTTATGAAGAAAATGGAAGAAAAGGCAAAATCTGTTCAAACGGTTAAAGATTTCTTGCAGGTACAACCCCAAGGTTTAGCAGGAACTGGCCTGCCAAAATTGGTCCTTTCCTGACTCCACAAAATTTCAAAGGGGCAGGAATAGACGTTCCAGAGGCAGAAACCAATCCAGAGGAGGTGCCTACAGAGGCGACAGTGGCAAGGTAACAACAGAGGCACAGACACAACCACTGCCACTACATCAGCACAACCACAGTGACTTAACCTAAATCCGCCTACCAGGGAACAAATAGCAGCTCCTCTAGGGGGAAAGTTAACCTTATTTTCAAAGAACTGGCACTACATAACAAAAGACAAGTGGATTTTACAAACCATAGATCAAGGTTACGGTTTCACTTCCACACTTTACCAGTCAAAGAGGAATGCCAAATCTACCTCCAAATCAAAAACAGAGGCACTACAACAGATAATGGAGTTAGCAAACATGAGAGCTGTGGAAAGAGTGCCAACAGCAGAGCAAGGAAAGGGTTCTACTCCAGACTATTCCTAGTTCCAAGAAAGGAAAAAAGTTGGAGACCAATTCTCGACCTGTCCACCTTAAATACATACATCATTGTCCCAAAATTCAAAATGCTGACCCTACAGCAACTTCTTCCCATGCTGGGCAAGGAGTCTTGGCTGGTAACTCTAGATCTCAAGGAGGCATACCTGCACGTCCCCATTCGACCAATCTGCAGATGATACCTCAGATTTCTTGCAGGATCAGAGCACTATCAATTCTCAGCATTGTCCTTTGGCTTATCTACTGCGCCCAGAGTATTCACAAAATGCCTGGCATCAGTAATCGCCCATTGCAGACTACAGGGAATTCAAATTTACCCATACCTGGACGACTGCCTGCTACAAGGGGACAACAAAAGCAAGCTGACAATAGATTTACAAAGGGTCATTTATTTGCTACAAGCACTGGGATACACAGTCAATTTACAAAAGTCAAGGCTGATACCATCCCAAACAAGGACATTCTTGGGCGGAATTGGACACAGTAAAACAAATGGCATTCCTGACTACAGAAAAACAAAAAGAACTCCCTCTTTACTTCTTGGCACTAACAAAACTGAACAAGTTAACAGCAAGAAAAGTACTGCAGGCCTTGGGCTTCATGGCATCATGCATAATCTTGGTCCCATTTGCCAGACTACATATGAGAAAACTACAGTGGTACCTAAAGAATTTATGGTCCCAACACAGACAGCCTAGAAACAGAAATCCCACTAATTCCATGCTTAAAGCAGGAGTTCCTATGGTGGGCTCAGGCATGTCAGTCAAACCCAGGCCTACCCTTTCGCAGATGTCAAGCAAGCCAGACCATCACAACAGACGCTTCAGACCTAGGATGGGGGCCCACATGCTGGACAAATGCGTGCAAGGATTGTGGACACAGGATCAACTTCACCTGCACATCAACCTAAAAGAAATGCTGGCAGTAAAACTGGCAATCCAAAAGTTCAAACCATTTCTCCAAGAGGGCCAGTTGATGATAAGGACAGACAACACCACAGTCATGTGGTACATCAACAAACAGGGAGGCACTCATTCATACCCCCTATGCAGAATGACTTTGGAGCTGTGGACCCTGGCACTCAGCTACAACATCCAGTTACAGGCAATATTTGTACCGGGAAAAGAAAATACTCTAGCAGACATATTAAGCAGAACCACATCGGATGCCCACGAATGGAAGCTGCACCCGGACATCTTCAAGACCATCTCAAAGAAATGGGGAATGCCTCAGATCTATTCGCATCACCTCTCAATCACCAGCTCAAAAAGTTCTGCACAAGGACATTCCACCCACTAGCATGGAAAGTGGATTCGCTCTCCTTCAGCTGGAAAGGCCTAACAGCATATGCATTCCCACCTCTTCCCTTGATACACAAAGTACTACTAAAAATCAAGGAAGAACGTCCAAGGATAATCCTGATAGCTCCAAACTGGCCAAGACAACACTGGTACCCACTGCTGAGGAGCATGTCTCGGAACAATATGTGGCCAATACCCCTGATGCCTTTGATGTTAACTCAGAACAACTACAGCATCATACATCCAAACCTAAAAACGTTGCAACTGACTGCATGGAACATCACATAGCAGCAGCTAATCCAGAACTTTCCCAAAGAGTTAGACATTATTCTTGAAGCACGCAGACCTTCAACAAGAAGGAACTATGCTGGAAAATGGAAAAGGTTTGTCATTTGGAGTACGGAAAGAGGAAAAGATGTGTCAAACATAGATATGCCTAACATTCTGGAGTATCTGGCGAACTTCTTCATTCAGGCCTGTCCTACTCCTCCATCAAGATACATGCATCAGCTATTTCAGCAGAATACAGCTTTGATCCACCTGTTTTTCACCCTTTGCTCAGGCAGTTCCTCAGAGGAATCAAGAATGTAAAACCTCCAAGGAAACCACCATTACCAGCTTGGGACTTAAACTTTGTGCTAGAAAAAGTTGACACTATCACCCTTTGAACCAGCAGCAACAGCAGACCTACAACACCTGTCATGGAAAACTGCTTTCCTACTGGCAATTACTTCAGCAAGGAGGGTTTCAGAACTACAGGCCTTAATGGCAGTGCAACCCTTCCTAATCTTCCACCAAGATAGTGTCCATGAGGACTAATCCTACATTTATGCCTAAGGTGGTATCCAGAGTGTCTTTAAACCAGGCAATCCACCTACCTACCTTCTTTCCCAACCCACAAAACAGAGGGAAAGAATACTGCATACCTTGGATGTACATAGACAGCTACGCTACTACTTGGACAGAACAAAAATAGCAGAAAGACTGACCAACTTTTTGTAGCCTATGCAACAGGAAGGGAAGGAAAAGCTATTTCCAAACAGACAATCTCCAAATGGATAGGAAATTGCATACGATTCTGTTACTCCTTCCATGGAAAACCAATTCCACAGAACATAAGATCTCATTCTACAAGGGCAACAGCCACTACCACAGCCTTCTTACGAGGAGTGGCAACCAAAGACATTATTGAGGCGGCTACTTGGACCTCCGTGCATACATTTGCCAAGCATTATAATTTGCCTCTATATTCCAGATCCCGAGCAGGGTTTGCCACTGCTGTACTGCAAGGGATCCTAAACACACCATAATCTACTTTTATCCTCCTCCCTAGTTGGCTATGGTATTCTACCCAGTTGTTATGACTGCAGATGCATCCATGAAGGACATAGTACAGTTTTGTACCTACCATAAATGTAGATGTCCGAACTGGATAGCATCTGCAGTCAGGATTACCCTCCCTCCTTCCCCTCTGTGGTACTCCTAGGGTGTTTACCCTCCTAATAGCTAGCTGGTGGGGAGTCTTTTATGGTGTATTTGTTTATATATATGTACATACATGCTTATTTTTGTGTTTACCTCTATCTTTTTGGAAACATTGGCATCTATCCAAAATTTTAGCCTTCAAGAGGGCTACTGGCATCTGGGGCAAGAAACACTGAGGAAAATGGCGTCTGCTGATGCTTTTATACCCGAAGACCAACAGAGATGACGTCGGGAGAAGTGCGACATCAGCCGAAGCCGGACCCGGACTTTGGAATCCGGCCGACTGAAGGGCTGCCTGACGACAGGACAACCCAGTTGTTATGACTGCAGATGCTATCCAGTTCGGACATCTACATTTATGGTAGGTACAAAACTGTACTTTATCCTTACTTGTAGTTTTAATGTAAACCAAGCTAATACAAAAACTGAAAGCAAGTAGAGATTTGCTAGGCCAGGTGTAAAACATGGGTCTTGTACTTGAATGTACGACTAATGGCTCTTAACCTTCTGAAGTTTAGCTGTCAAGTTTTGTCTGGTTTTATGTGATGAAAGCAATAAACTAATGCACATGTTAAAATTTCAGAGAGCTGATAAGTTGGCTTATACATTAGAGGTGATCTTGGGTTCAAACCTAAGCTAGCTGTACAGTCCTAGCTGGCAGCTTTCAGCTGTAGATAGCAGATTTTCAAATATGGTTAAGGTAGCAGTTGCAGGCCTCACTACCAGGTGCTGTACTTGGCTTTCCCTGCACAAGTGTGCTGACATTTGTTGCCAAATTTATTTGATGGGTCAGTGATCTTATCACGTGTAAAAGCTGAGCTCAACAGAATGGGGACATTGCTGTCACTTATGGTGAGGTTTCAGACTTCAAAGCCCATTTTCTAGAATGCATTGAAGCCTGTACTTACCATGGTTTTCACACCAGCACAGTTTTGGTAGAATTCCCCAGAGGAAGATAGAGTTCTGTAGAATAATTTGATTGTGTAGCACTTCATAAGACAACTTTTACATCCTTGAATTTTTGCTTGGCTGTTCACCACTGAAGATATTTGGGGGTCATCTCTTCCCTGCAGCTGTTCGTGTGGGAGGTTGTCTCATCACAAGTGGGTAGTGATGTATCCAGAAACTCTTGCATTTCTTTCCTGCCTGCCCTGAGCTGCATTCTTCACCCTCCCCAACTTCCCACCTTGAATAACTACAGTAGAATGAGAGGTCCAGAACCTGCTCAAAATACATTAGAAATTCAGGAGGTCCCACTACTGGTTTTATTAAGTTTAGTACTAAATCCTAAGGCCTTCAGATCTATACTCAGTGGCATAAATCTTAAGGAGCCCTTTCACATGGTCATTATGCAGTCCATCCTATCAGACTTGATGTGCTTTTTCAACCTGTAGAACTTTTATCTGCATGTCAGGATTGCTTCACTTCCAAGTAGGGTTCAGCATTTTTTTTAAATAGACTACTTTTTTGGTCTCCGCTTTCAGGGTGTTGAAAGTGCTAGTCCCCAGTCAGTTGCTTTGGAACACACAGGTTCCAGGGTCATCATAATTTTCTGGGTGACTAGCAGCTTACAAACACCACAATGCAGAACCTGCTTCATAGACCTTTCTACTTGCTTTTCTGGTCCTTGAATAAGTGTTAATTGCAGCTGGTGACCACTCAGTTCTTTGGCTACATCATACCAATCAACCTTTTAGTGCTAGAAATCTGGACAAAGCCTGGCAAAATGGGGAGACTGGTCCAAAAATGACACTTTTAATACTGCTCCTATAAACATAAGGTTGCAGTAGCTAATCGCCCTTTACACCCCCCCCCCCCCACCAATTAAGGAAGCCTCTGTTAAAAAAAATTTTCTCCAAAGTCAACTTCATGCTACTCAAGTCCGTGACAAAACATGACACCCATGCAGATGGGAACTGGAAGTTCGAGTGCTGAATCCTGCACTAAGGCACTTGTACGAACATGTCCACTTGTGCATGAATCGTGCCATCCCAAATAGAACCAAGATGCACTTCTCCAAAAAAGAAGCAAAACTGGTGGTCCCCTGCCATAAACAAACTTTACAACAAAAGGAAGAAACTGTTGCAGAAGAGTAAAATCCCAGGATGCCAAAAACTTGCCAAAAACTCCCTTACCAGCCTCCGTAAGAAGCTGAGATACCTCATAAAATCCTCCAAAGCTAGTTGCGAAAATAAAATTGCCAAATATTCCAAAGACACCCACAAGGCATTCTATAGCTGTCAAGAATCTAAATGGCAATGCTCAGATCTGCTCTGGGCTACAAAAGAATGGCATTAAATATACTGATCCCAAGGATATTGCCAATATCCTGGCAGATCGATTCAGTGCCAACTTCACCCCCCCTTTCACCCCCTAAAGGGCCCGTCTCAATAACGAAAGATTGCCAAATTCCATCAGTGGTCACACAGGTAAAAACCTCGCTCTCCAAAACTAAGAATACAGCATCCATGGGACCACATGACATCCTGGGCTGTGCACTACATGAACTGTAACCTCACTTAAGTGTCATGTTTAATCATAGCCTCACCTCGGGCTTCATGCCCACTGAGTGGTGCACAGCTACAATTATCCCACTCCACAAGGGGGGATCCACCTTGGATCCTGGAAACTACCTGCTCATCAGTCTGACAACCCTGATCTGCAAGGCCATGGAACGTATTATCATGGAGCTTGCAAACAAAGACATTGGCAACCTTCAAACACTGTACCCCATCCAGTTTGGGTTCGTGAAGGGCCGATCTTGTCTCCTGAACCTGATTGACTACTTCGAATCAGTCTCCAGAGCTGTGGACGAGGGCAAAGTGGTCCACACAGCCTATCTGGACCTCGCCAAGGCCTTCAACACCATCCCACACTCTGGAATCATAGATAGACTTACTAAGCTGGGCATTAATCCCTAGGTCACTCGATGGGTTTATTTTTCATTTGTTAACCAGGTTGTTCCAGCTGGGTAAATTTGCCCTTTTTCAGTGAAGACCCGGGGGGGAAGACCCCAAACGTATGCAATACAGAGCAAAACAATGTCAAGAATACAATGGATAAGAAAAAAAATAATGTACTCCATGGAATTAAACATAGCTATATGCAAAAATAGTAAGGCTATAAAAGGAAAAACTATAAATCCGAGGTAGGCTTACTGACAGAACCCACGCTGTAAAAGGAGCAGACTCAAAATACAGCTCCAGACAAGTGTAGTACCTCAGGGTTCAGTCCTGGGACCGCTCTTTGGCATCTACTTAGAAGTACAGACCAACACTATTGCAGATGACTGCAAACTGGGAGCCATTATTGAATCCCCAAATGATGTGAATATTTTACAAAAGGGCCTTACAGAAACAGATGCTTGGTGCCAGAGCCATGGGCTCAAGCTCAATGCCAAGAAATGTATAGTTATCCCCTTTGGGGGAAAAACATGTAGCCATGAATTACCACATAGGTGGCAGTACACAACACCGAAAGTGTGATAGAGACTATGGACACAGGTGGACAGTGGTCTCTCCTTCGATAACCACATCGCTACAACAGTCTGGAAATCATATGTGGCACATCATCACTAAGGGCTTTTCATCCAGAAAAAAGGTCATTGTCCCACTGTACTCGATCCCGCATTAGACCCATTATAGAATGCAACACTGGTATGAACCTCTCAAGACATCTACAACAACTGGAAAGGCTGCAGAAATACCTCACTGAAAGAATCGCAGGCCTAAAGCAGATGCCCTATGCTGACAGTCTAAAAAAAAAAAAAATCCAGCTATACTCTGTCGCATATAGTTTACTCAGAGGCAATCTCTGCTTAACATACAAGGCCATTTCAAGCCCAGAGCTGTTGGGCATGCTACACTTAAAGAAATTCTAATCCCTCAAAGCCACACGCTCCAGGGATCTAAACCTTATCACAATGAACAAAACATGCTGGAGGGATAGGTTCCTGATCCAGAGACTCCCCAGACTTTGGAATAGACTGCCCATACATGTCAAGCAGAGCACCCGTTTGACCCTCTTCAAAAAGAACCTTGACGATTGGATGGGAGATGGGAAATTCACCCCGGGGATCACATCAGTCGCCCTGCTAGACTGGTCCAGGGAAGTAAATATTGTTGGAAGAAATAGAGAATTGTTATGGCTAGGCTTTTATAGGCCCTAAGGCCGATGACCAATTCTGTTATAGGTTGGTACTAGGCTAACTTGCATTTTCTGAAGGAATTGGTCATCCTAGTGATTTGCCCGAAATCACAAATTAAGGAGCAGACCAAGAATGAAAAATAGACATTCTGTGAAAATATGGACAGTTGAGGTGTGGGCTGCATTCTGGACACTAGTCTAGTCTACTGAATTTCTGTGCTCCAGTTAGGAAATGCAAAAAGTGCATGGAACTACTTTGAACTTTCAAGCTTTTCTGAGTAGACCTTTGTAGGTTGTGGCCTCCAAGGTAGCAATGGCCAGACACCTGTGCTGTTGAGTGGGGGCATTGTTTGGAGAAGACCGAGATACATGGGTAACCCACAAGGACAGTATGCACATCAGTGTTTTGGAAATGAGGGCTGTCCTTGCTAAGCAGGTGGTGCTCCAAGATTACCCTTTTCCAGTGCAGTAGGCATCTACTCCAGCATGGAAGTGTGGTACGTCAAGCAGGGGAGGGGATCATAACTTTCCTGTTCAAGTTACTGCAGTAGCTTCCTCATGACTGCTGATAAGCCTACCTACTGAAGAAATTGGTTTTACTAGGGATGTCTCATGCTGCTCATGTGGTTCCTCAACCAGTGGACAGTACAGACTGGTTGTGACAAGGTTTCTCCAGTGATGGAACATAGTCCTTTTCATGTCAAACTCCATATGCAACAGTTTTCTTGCATTATTCCTGGTGGTTGCCCTGATGCGCCCTTCCAGAAGCTTCTTGCTTCAGAGTTCATCAAAGATTAATATTCGCAAAGAGTGGGTTGTTTTAATGGCTTGCTTTGAGCCTGTCTACTTTCCTTTGAGCTCTTGTCAGTAAAATCCCTTTAGTAATGGCAACCTTTCCTTGCAAGTTGAGCTGCATGCTCTTATGGCTACAGAGCCATAAGCCATTTTTCATTAGGACAGTACTTTCAGCTGTTTTTTCGTGTTTAATGTAACTAGTTAGTGATTAAGCTATCCAGAGTCAGTTTTTTCCTCAGACTTCGGTGTAGAAGTTTACAGATCTACTAGTTCAGTATTGCTTGGCCAAAGTCCATTTAACCAGTTTGTCTTCAAAACTGGAGAAGGTGGACAAAATCCAAGCAGTCTCCAGTTGACTGACAGATCAGACACACTCTTCTGTTTTGGTTCCATGGGAAGGGCCCTATATAGACATGTTGGGATTTTATTGCATAAAAAAATAATTTGCTACTTGCCAATACCCACCCTAATGCTCTGTCCCATTTTAAAAGGGCAGAACAAGTCCGTCTCTAAGCTTGTGTGTAGGTAAAGGCCTAAAGGATGCTAAGGTGTCACTTTAACTTGCAGGGGATGTTTATTTCAGAGGTGGCTTAGATGTGGGGGAGGTATTGGTGGAGTAGTTTATTTCAAAGATAGAAGTCCAGGAGAATGTGGTGTTCAGTGGTAATAAATGCAAGGTATAGATCACCTTGCTAGAGCTTGTAAGAAACAAAGGGATAGCACTTCAATTTTCCTGGTAATGCAGGGATTTTAGGTCGGGGGCTTTTCCATTTGCTTAATATGCATAGAAAGGGGGCATTGTACTTGGTCTAATTAGGTTGTAAAGAGGGAGGGTGGCCTTTTTTGTATTTCAGGCAAGATGGGTGGATGCCTGCCTACAGCTCAAGTCCCATTTGAGTATAGCAGCAGTGATCAGAGCATTCAAATGTCCATACAAGTGCTACACCTTACAGGATGTCTTTAAAAGTCAGTTTATCTATAGGCTGCTGCTCCAAAAGACCCCATGTATTTAATTTATACAGCTTGCATAAGGCTGCTGTAGTACTGTTTCATCTAACTACAGTGGGAAAACTGTTAACCTTTACTTTGTAAGGAGTCAAAGCTACTATATAAACACCGGAGCATCTGTAGTACCTTAGCTCGTTGGGTCAGTTAATTCATCTTGGTATTAGAGGTCAGAAGAGCATGTCCATATTGGTAACAGTTCACACGTAATAATCTGTTGGGGGTAGTCATGAAGCATTACTGCACTAATTGACTAGTCTCAAGTGGAAGAGACTTGGCTCATTTTACAATCTGAAATGAATCTCCTGTCCATGTTAAATCGCTCTGGTATGGTTTGTATTTGCACACACTGATTAGATGCATGATTTCTGCAGTTGCTGCTTGAGGCAGTGTCCATTTAAGTAGCTGGGGGTTGGGCAAAAGGGTTTCTGCCACACAGCAAATGCTGTTTAGTTTCCATTAAATTGAAGCTTCAGGAAGTTAGACCAAGAGACGTACAAAGCCATTTGTAACTAGCTTGGGTCAGAAGTCTTGAAATTAGACTTTAGAGGCAAATTTCCTTGGTGACTGTGATGGGACAGTTTCTAGCTTGGTTAGCAAGCTTTTTTCCTAAAGATGCTCATATTGACCCATCAGTAGTGGCATTAGTATCGAAGTGCGTGTCAAATGGATGAATATACTACCATTCAAATGCAGAGCAAGTTTAGTAATAGTAATAAACTAATCCTAGCAAATACCCAGTAGATTGAAAAAAAATGAAACCAAACTTTTTTACACCCAACTAAGTTTTCCACTCCATGTTTACAGGGTGTACTATGAATGGTGTGCCGACATTTTGTAGTGCAACTCTAACTGAAAAGGCTTTACATATGGGAAAAGATTCCATTAAACAGAGTACCTGTCCAGTGATGTTTACCCACTTGGGTTTGGCACTGTAAGCCAGTGGATGTCCACTCAGGTAATGCCAGAGAGGTCTTCAGAGAGCTTTTTTTTTTTTTTTTTAAACACTAATTCACTGCTTAAGTGACAAGTTGGGTAAGGATTATAAACTGGTAAGGACAATGGCTGAAGAGCTTTTTAAAATGTGCTTGAGACTTACTTTTTTTTATTGTAATATGTATTGATTGCATGTGCTTAGTCATGATTCTAATTTTATTTTCTCATTTAGTTGGCAGTCTTCATGTGGCTAATGACTTACGTTGGGGCCGTCTTCAATGGAATCACGCTTATTATTTTGTGTAAGTTAACCACAACTTGTTCCCAATAATGCTAGACATTAGATGTGCATGCAGAGAGCGGTATTAGTGTGGCATTTTTATGAAAAATGTAATCATTGTCCCATCTTGGAGAATTTAATTGTGGACCAGGTTGAATTAGCACTGCAGTGCTTTTGGTAGTAGTAAGTGAGTATCAATGGGGAATCTGAAGCTAAGATTTAAAATGTCTAATCTTTCTACTGTGTACCTACCTTTTGGTGACCAGTATAGTGGTTCACAGGCTTCTTAAGGGAGGCATGGTGTTTAATACATTATAGCTGTGATGCCTCTAGACATTTCTGTAGTTTAACCTATTGATGCTTCCAGGCATCAAATGTTGCTTCATATTTGCATAAATTCCAAACAGTGGATTATCAGCACAAATATTGGATAAGATTGTGTCCTGTGTACTGTAAGATGGTACTAGCATGTTTTTAGTTTATTAGGGTGGCGCATTGGTGCAGTAGTTAACATGGTCACCACACAGCAAAAGAGGTTCTCCGGTTCGATTCTCGTGTAGGGTGCCTTTTGTGCGGAGTCTGCATGTCCTCCCTCCTTTCGCATGGGTTTCCTCTGGGTACTCAGGTTTCCTCCCTCATTCCAAAGACCTGCATCTGGAACACTTCTCCTGGGCCTCCGCTAAAAATAGGCTCTGTCCTAGTCGGAATTTCCCACTCAACAAATGTTAGATAAATATAAATATTTGGAAATCCATTTGGCCTTTGATAAAGATGCCTGCACTACCATATCAATGGGTAGCCTGTATAGCCATTGAATTTAGAATCCAGGTGCCTTACTGTAAGGCAAGGGAAGAACTATCATTCCAACTTGATCCAAATTGTATACTTCCATCTGGTGCTGTGGTAAATTTCTGGAATTGTTTTTGCTTGCATTTTCTCCACCTTTTTATGGTGGTTAAATGGTTTAACTGGCAATAGTCTATGAATACTGAAATTCCTTCTTACAAAGTGATTTTTGAGGTGTTAGACATGTGTATTTAGCACCAATGCTTTAAAATACATTTTAGTTTACTTTTAAAATATAATGGAATGTTCTGTAAAATATCATTGTCTTTAAAAAAAAAAAAGATTAAAAGGATGCTTCTCCAAATTGGTGCTAAAATCTATCTCTGTCTCTAGGGCTTTAATGTTGGGAAATGGTCCTTTTTTCAATGTTGCGGCACACTGCCTGTTAATACAGATCTTAGCAGTCCAAAAACCAAGTAAATGCTGAAGGTCAAAGCAAATCTACCATTACCTAGTCCCACATTCAAACAAGACAAGTCTGCAACTTCCCATTATTGCTTTTTCTTAGATAAGCACGTTTTTCTTTCATCAGATCTAATAGTGGAAAGTTAAGTTTTAAATGTATAAATTTTGTAACATCGCGGCAAGGTTTCACAGTAGTGGGGGGGATACAAATGGAGGATAAAAGCAGACCCAGGATTTCGGGGGGGGCATCCAGTTTGCATACTGGATGCGGATTACTACAGAGAATCTTTGTTCATGGGTACATAACTAGGCTAATGACCACCAGGCTCTTTTAAAAGCCTAGCCATGCAATCCAACCAGTGTCCCCATGTATTATGGGCATTTAGGGTGGTGGTGCTGCAGTAGTGTTGTCGCCTCAGACGTCGCCCGTTCGATTCTCAGAGCGTTTTCTGTGTGGCAACATGTGTGAATGGGCGTTCCTTCGTTGAAGGTTGTGCATTAGGCCCAGCAAGCCAGCACGTAAAACTCCACTGCCAATCATTAGCGGACCGGAGTTCCGCTGTGGCGACCCCTAACCGGGAAAAGCCGAAAGACTCTATTAAGACGTGGTATGTTTAAAAGTTTCTAGAGGTCATGGGGGGGGGGGGGGTATATTGGAGGCAGACATGCCTAGACCATAACACATGAGGGGCCAGACTGGTGAATTTTTAAATTCACATCCATTGGTCAAGGTTACGTTTTAAATAAGTAAAACACAAACCCACGCACGTTCAAGCTTGCACGGCCCAAAGCAATATCAGGAAACAAACAAAGGCCAGCAAATCGGTTCCAAAGGCTTTATTGGCAGTAAAATAGGTGCTGAAATTACACCATATACTCACAGCAACATATATCACCAAACCTCAAACTAGTTTCGGTAAACCACCTTCATCAGTGAGGAAAAATAGTAAAGACATTCTCCAATGGAAAAGCTCCATATATATATATATATATATATATATATATATATATATATATATATATATATAGCAGTAGCCAATAACAATGGGATGTTTATCAATGTTCCAAACATAAATGTATGACAAAGATATATAATATATATAACTAGATATGACCAAAGGGAATACAGTGTGTGTGATTGTGTATATATATGTAAAATGTTAATTATAAGTGGTCATTCAGTCCAGGTGGAAATAAAGCACCCAGGTGTATAATCCAGTATTTTTCTTTGTTACTTGGAATACTTTGCCAACCCAACTGATTGTGTCTATTCCCCTGAATCTTGTCAATAACTGTAAACATAAATTTGGCAGATTTATGTTTAATAGAGTGTTGATATAGGGCATTGCTGACTTTGATTACGAATATCACTACGATGTTCACCTATTCTGATTCTAAGGGAACGTGAAGTTTTACCTACATAAAAAGCATGACAATGGCATGTGGCCAAATAAATCACCCAACTAGATGAACAATTAGCAAAAATACGGGTATCAAATATCTTGCTTATATTGGCACTTGAAAATTGTTTAATTTTATTGACCTTTCCACAAGAAGAGCAATGACCACAGGGAAACGTCCCCAATAATTCATCCCCAGATATGGTCAGTTGCCTATAAGTGGCACCCCCACTATCCCGATGTTTATAATGGGAGAATAATGTGCCTAAAGTTTTGCCCCTCCTGTAGGAAATGGAACATTGTTTAGTCAGTGTATGACGAAAATAATCATTAGCTAATAGTATATTCCAGTTGTTCAGTATGTTTCTAACTTGTTGATGGTTTTTCCCAAAAGTAGTAATGAATCTAATGGTTTCATCTGTAATACCATCCTTCTTTTTGTATTGTAATAAATCACGTCTGTCATGTTGATCTGTCCATACCCTTGCTCTAAAAATGTCCATATTTGAATCGGTTAAGACGTGGTATGTTTAAAAGTTTCTAGAGGTCATGGGGGGGGGGGGTATATTGGAGGCAGACATGCCTAGACCATAGCACATGAGGGGCCAGACTGGTGAATTTTTAAATTCACATCCATTGGTCAAGGTTACGTTTTAAATAAGGCTGGGTATGGAGACTGCTTCACAAGACTGGGAAGCCTGTTCCAAGCATGGGCCTCCTCTGAAACAGATCTGTCTCACCAACATATCTTATGCAACAAGCTGTTTAAATACTTAGATCTAGTGGTTCTGATGCTGTTCGTTTGTGGATATGCAAAAGGTCCATCTTAGCTGGTTCGGATGATGCCTTGTATTGCCAGTCATAAATTGCCAGTCTGTAACCTGTAGGAGATGAGTATAGAGTTAGGGCTTTAAGCCAGTCTGTGTAGGACAGTATGTTTAGTTTAAAGCCTGGATTCTCCTGGTAAAGAACTTTTGTGCGTGTTCCTTCTGTTGATGTGTGGTCAGGTACATGTCAAAAGGGGCACTGCTCTATTTGGCCCTTATTAGATCCATCATTAAGTGGCCCTATGACTTCTTGGATCTGAATGCCATGGTCTTAAGTTGTGTGGCACAGAAGCTTACTACCTTGGCCGCATGTTGGTCAAAGGCCAGACTACTGTCTGTTCCCAGACCCCTGACTACAGGGTTTGCTCTTAATGGTGTCATATGGAGTAATTGGCCTTGGTGGCAATTTTCCCAAAAGATAACTGCAGTGCATTTCATGGCATAGTTTTAATCAATGCCTTTGGCAGCAGTCACTTGTTAGACCCTGTTGTAAGTTGTGTCATGGGGGGGTATATGTGATGGCTCAGTTTGCAGTCATCTGCAAACCTGGTCAGGCAAAGGCCCTTGGCATTAGCCTTTACCCCCAAGAAAAAGATGCCAAATAAGCAGTCCTACATGAAGTCCTGCGGTACCCTGTTGGTGACCAATTGCTTGGTAGAGGTGGTGCTAATCCTGACTTCTGGGACCGGTCTATTAGTTGTGCAGGGATTTATGCCCAGCTCAGTGTTTGCCACCCATACTAGAGTATTTTTTATCTAATGCCTTAACCAGGTCCAGGTGGGCAGTATGTAGGTTCCCCTCATCCCATTTTCTTTTTATTCTCAAAGAAATCCACCAGGTTTAGTAGGTATGACCTTCTCGTTTAGTAGGTATGACCTTCTCGTTTAGTAGGTATGACCTTCTCGTTTAGTAGGTATGACCTTCTCGTTTAGTAGGTATGACCTTCTCGTTTAGTAGGTATGACCTTCTCGTTTAGTAGGTATGACCTTCTCGTTTAGTAGGTATGACCTTCTCTTGACAAAGCTAAACTGGGTTAAGTTCAATATCTGAAGGTTTCCTGTGTCTTCACTGAGCTTTTCTATGAAAATGAATTACATTGCTTTGTGTATTAGACTAGTCAGACTAAAAACTCTGTAGTTTCTGGGATCTGTTGGTCTACCCTTGTGAAGTGGGATAATAGTTGCAGTCCTCTTCTGGTACAAGGCCTGCTTTTGAGGCTGTAGATGAAGAGACTCTAGTGATGCCTCCAAAGTAAGGTGTAGAGAATAAAGGCAGCTGCAACCCCCCCCCCCCCCCAAATACATTAGTCCCTGTAAATGCCAGCTCTTTTCTTATAGGTTCATAAGTACTAGACTGTCCTTGTGGGCCATTTTAAGCCTAGCCTATTTCCCTTTTTGTGCTCTAAATAGCCTCTCCCATTTGGTTAGATTGGCCTTGCCTTTCCTGTAGTTGATAATTGTACATTACCCGTAATGAAAACTGGGATCATACCATAAATTTGAGGACCTGTGCATGGGATAATACATTTGGGTGCTGCTTCTGTCCATTACTAATACAGGGGTCAGTCCTGGCATAAATTGTTTCCCATCCATAGATCTAGGTTGCACTTGAATATAGACAGGGATAAATTGATCTGATGTTATCCATGTCACTGTTCATCACTTGAGTTTTGGGATCTGACATCTGATCTCGGCAGCTCATCAGACAGATCCTAAGCTGAAGCTCCTCCCTTTCTACCCTCTAACCCCTCAGATATCATTTGCTGCTCACCACTTCAGACATGATTACCTTGGCTCGAGTCTCTTCAGGGGGCAGGTGCTTAATTTTCTTCCTTAAATTTGCATTTTCTCATTTTTCTTTGCTAGTATCTTTGTATCTTTTTTAGTTTAAGCTTAGTAGCTCTTCCCCTCCCGTTTGGAGGCAAAAGGCTTCAACAGGAATAATCACAATTTTTTGTATCGTAATATAACCTTTTAGGGTGTTTATTCTACCTTTAATAGTGTCTTAGCTTATTGTAGATTATTAGTTTGTAGTTGTACTGCTAGTGGTTGTCCTTTGCTGGTTTTTGACTTGGTTGCGACTCCTGTTTTGCATGCGGTTTGGGTTTTGGTGTTTGGTCTGTCTTGCAATGTCTGATAAGCCAGCTGGTTTCAAGAGGTGCTCATTGTGCAGTCTGAAGATGCCCATGTC
The DNA here is from genome assembly GCF_019279795.1 of Protopterus annectens. Lineage (NCBI taxonomy): Eukaryota > Metazoa > Chordata > Ceratodontiformes > Protopteridae > Protopterus > Protopterus annectens. The sequence goes on from NC_056737.1 coordinate 1,737,811,569, forward strand.
TGACTTGTGTAAGGAGTGCCTCTATTGTTTGGGTGCCAACCACTTGGAGGTTGAATGTGACATTTGCACCTGCATTCAACCCCAGGGCCTTGGTCAACCATTGGAATAGGTTGCTGTTGAAGGGTTTGGCCTGCAGGGGTCTGGCAGTCTCTGGCCAAGCCGGGCCCCTCTGACCACAAGATTAAGGGTCCCCTCTGTCCCAGGGACCTCTTGCTCAAAAAAGCCCAGGCTGTCTGATCCAGCTTCTCTGGTCCAACTACAGCCCTGGCTGATCAGACTATCCTCAGATCATAGGTCCTGCAAATCCACCCCTGGATCCAAGGCCTCTTTGAGGCCTTTGGGTCAGAGGTCATGGGAATTTACTCCCAGATTCAAGGCTTCTGGATTGAGGCCTTAGGATCTGTCTAAAAATCAGACCTACCACTGACCTGACCTCCTTGGATCAGACACATTTGGGTTCCAAACACTCGAGTTCTCAGTTGTCCTCTGCTCCAAGGTGTGTGGATCTGGGATAAGTGTCTGATCCACCATAGAAATTAAGGACTCTCCTTTGGGTTCTGACATGGACAGGATGATGTCCTTCCTTAAAAGGTCAGATTGAGTTGGGGCTTGTCCCCTGCCCATCTGGCTAGGGGTCCTTCCCCTGCTCCTATGCTTTCTTCTCGTCTGACCCAGATGGTTTCAGACTTCCAGGCCCTAAGGCACAGTGAGGAGGTGACAGATGCCTAGAGCCCATTTTATGTCCCCCGTCAATCTGACAGGTTCTGCTCTTCCTCAGAGCAGACTGGGTTCCTGACCCAAACATTTGCTCAGGAGTCCTTGGGGGGGGGGGGGGTCCTACTTTTTCAGACTGGTCTCTGCTCCTTGGTGCTTTGGCTCGCGACAGCTCAGGGCTTGAGGTGGTGGCATGCTGTGTTCTCGGGTGGCCTTGCTTGCTGGGAATGAGGGTATCATCCAGCCCTTTGGCCTTCCGGTTAGTAGAGAGGACCTCTGCCAGAGCTGTGCCTCCTGTCTAGGGTCCTTCCCAGGCCCCTAGAGCGGTCCTTCCTCATCCTATTCCTGGTCAGCTCTCACCAGCCTTTAGGCAGGAGTTACCCCACTTGGGGTTCCCCACTCAGTCCTTCCTTGAGCCCCCCTCAGAGGAGGTGCCTTGGAAGAGATTGTGCAAGAGGAGGCACCTACACTCCCTTATGGATCCTGTCACCAAGGATACAGACCTCCATGAAGGAGATGGGTCCCCCAGATCTCAGCCAGAGGATGTCTCCTTTGGGAACATCTTGGACATCCTCAAGTTGAAGGGTGGATGTTCTTCCCAACCTCAGTCCATATTCCTGAAGGCATTCTGGACAGGGCCACCTACCACCTTTGGTCCCCCTGCTGACCAACTGGTAGATCTCATTGCTAGCAGGGTAGGAAGGGCATGAAAGGAGGCAGATACCGTGGAGCCAGTACCAAAACAAACCAAGTTTAAGCCCTCCCACAGACCCTTTTGGTCAAAAGGGGTACCGGTTGATGCTGTAGTGGTAGCTGTTGCCACTAAGAGTTGGCAGAGCAGTGCGTCTGTTCATCACCCCCCAACCAAGAATCTTGGGCGATTGACATGGAAACTGGGTGTTTGCCTCTGCTACTTTCAGTCTGCGGCAGTTAATTGCTTGGCACACCACCTGCTTCCAGAGGGATTTGGTCAAGGAGCTTAATACTTTGACTTGTTGCGTGCCGAAGACCCAAAAGTGTCTCCCAAGCTATGTACTCTTGCGTCCCTAATTCCTCAATGAAGCTGATTTACAGTGCAGCAGAAGGTGCCTTTCAAGCAGCCAGCACAGGTATTGCTATTCAGTTTTGCCTGGCTGCGCCTCTGAGGTTAGTCCAAGCGTCTTTCACCAATGCCCCCTTTTATAGATGTACTCTTTGCTACATCAGTCACTTACCCACAGTGAGCAGGAAGACAAGACCTTGGCTGTGGGAATCAAGTTTTCTGCCCTTCAGCAGTCCTTTTTGAAGACTCAACGAGGGGCTAGGAAGTTATGGATGTTCGTGTTTTACTGTTGCAGTCCTCTCATTTGGGGTTATCTGCTTGCAGTAGCCCTCAGTCGTTCTGATTAACCGTCTTGGGTCCTGCATCGGTTACTGCCTCCTGTGTCGTCAGGGATATAAAACATGCAGTTGATGCCATTACCCCAGTCTTTCTTTCCATGTGGTGCACGAAGCAGAAGCCGTTCACAAATCCTAGTCGGCAAACTCCTGAAATTTTCATTTTAGAGTTTCAGATGTCTTCAACTAAAAGCGAAGTACCTTGTTGGGGAAACTATTTCTTGCTCTAAACCGATGTCAGTAAAAGTAAATTGCATTTCTTGTGGAAAGCAAATGCCTCATAAAGATCATTCGTACTGTATTCCTTGCCTAGGCCCTGACCACGACGTACCTTGCTGTCTGATGTTCGTGTTTCACTGTTGCAGTCATTACACTTGGGTTATTTTGCTGGCAGGCGACCCACAATCGGCCCGAGTTCCAAAGTCTTGGTCCGGCGTTGGTTGCTGTCGCCTGTTCCCTGACATCAGTGCGCTGCAACAGACTGCATTTACTTCAGTCTTTCTTGCCGTGCGGTGCCCAAAGAAAGCAGTTCTCACGTGCCAGTCGGCAGACTCCCGAGATTTTCAAAATTGAATTTCAGAACCGAAGTCTTCAATAAAGCTAAGTACCCTGTTGGGGAAACTTTCTTGCTCCAGACCGATGTCAGTAAAAGTTAATAATTGTCTTTCTTGTGGGAAGAAATACCTCATAAGGACTTTCACTCTTACTGCATTCCTTGCCTAGGCCCTGACCACGACATTACTAGTTATCTGTTTTGTGCTAGATTCAATAAACGCACTATTAAATGTGTTTGATTTTGCTTTACATTATTTTGGACGAAGATTTAATTATATAATGCAGTCGGAACAACCAACGACCGGAATGTATAAAAAAAAGCAAAGACAAATAAAGGCATCCGAGGCCCAAAACCGATGACTAAGTTTCTTCTAGGCCAGTTGCCGGTTCTCAGTGGGGCACTTTCACAGCCCCTGACGCCCGCTACCTCAGAGCCACAGGCCGTAACGACAGCCACGTGGAGACAGAGGCCTGTGGAAACTCAAGGTATTGGGCCTACGGAAACTATACCCTCAGATGGGTCCGGAGCCGCTGTGCAGGCACCAGCTTCGGAGGGTTTTTTCAGATCTTCACAGCTTACAATTAAGGCTACTACAGCAGCAAAGGCAAAAACACCATTAAAGACAAGGAAACAAGTACATCATTCTCCAGAACAGTCATCCATGCCAAAGAAACAGATGCTTAAAATGGCCGAAGATCTTATTACTTTAATCAGGGTCTCCCATCCCTCTCCTGACAAAAGGCCTAGGCAAGACACTGATACCTCTGATCAGGTTTCCATTTCCTCTGATTCTTCCCCTGATCAGGGCTGTTCTCTCCCTCCCTGAGGACTCTGATGCTGAAGAGTCCATTCCTTCAGCCTCACCGCCTGAGGATTATTCTTTTGGGGAAACCCTGCACACCATGAGGGAGCATTTCCAATGGGAGAGCCAGGATTACTCAGAATCCAAAAAAAGGCTCAGGGATTTCCTTTTATTGCCTCCGCACAGGACCCTGGCTATCCCCTCTGTGCTTGATATTGTAGATAGTCTTGTCTCCAGACAGGTACTACAGGGTCTCTGACTCATAAAGTCCTTTATAAAAACTCAGCTGCAGACACAAAATTTCTCAGGGTCCTAAAGGGGTTAAAGCTTCCACTGCCAAAAATCCTGTCCCCCTCAGATAGTGATTCCAGAGCTCTGGACAGATGGGGGGGGGGGGTTTACACTTCTGCTACTTTAGCTGTAAGCTTTAAACTGTCAGTTTCACATGCTTAAATATCAACAGCATCTCATGTCATTGTTAAAGCAGAAAATGGTTGCAAATATAGAAAGTCCTGACAGTAAAGAAATGCAGGATTTATTGCATGCAGTTGAAGTGGGAAAGCATACTCTGCAATGTGGTTTTGATTCATTAGAGGCTTCTTGTAGAGCCGCAGTTACAGGCTCAGTAATTCGAAGACATGCCTGGTTGAAAGAACTAAGTTTACCCGACCATTTTAAAGTAAAATTGACTGCTCCACTACAGCATGATACTTTGGTGTTAAGGCAGAAGAGGTGTTAAAGAAAATGGAGGATAAAGCAAAGTCAATACAAACGGTAAGATTTCTTACAGGTTCAACCACCTAGATTTAGCAGAAACTGGCCTCCAAAAAAAATTGGTCCTTTCCAGTGTCAGACAGGCCACAGAGGCAGATGCAGACGCCCCAAGAGGCAGATCTCTGCCCCAAGGCTCCTACAGACCTAAACAGTGGGGTGCTTCAGCCCCCAAAGGAGGAGACAAATCACAACCTTATAGGAAACGGTCACAATGACTTCCCTCTGCAAATGCCAAGCACTTACCAGTTGGCAGCACCCCTAGGGAGAAAGCTAGCATTTTTCTCAAAATTGGCACATTATCACCCAAGACCAATGGGTGCTCAATATAGTTTCTCAGTGGTACAGGTTCCACTTCCACAAGCTTCCAAAACCAAAAGGTATGCCAAACCTGCCACAAAACCAATGGGCAGAGGCACAAAAACAGATTGCTGCTCTTATGGATATGGGAGCTATTCAAAAAGTTCCACGAAGAACAGGGACAAGGATTTACTCGAGACTTTTCTTAGTACCCAGAAAAGACAAAGCCTGGAGACCAGTACTGGACCTGTCGATCCTAAATACTTTCTTGGATGTTCCAAAATTCAAAATGTTAACACTACAACTTCTGCCCATGCTGGGCAAGGAGGCTTGGCTAGTTACTTTAGATCTCGAGGAGGGCATACCTGCACATCTTAGACAGTCGTGCAGAAGATGCCTCAGATGTATAGCAGGCTCAATGCATTACCAATTCTCTGCACTGCCCTTTGGCTATCTACTGCGCCCAGGATCTCCACAAAATGCCTAGCACCAGTAATTGCATTTTGCAGACAAAAAGGAATTCTAATATATCCCTACTTGGACAACTGCCTTATTCAAGCAGAAAGCAAGGACATTCTTCTAAAGCACCTGGCGTTGGCAAAAAGATTGCTAATTTGCCTAGGGTACACAGTAAACTAAAAGAAATCAAAACTAGTGCCCTCAAAAGATATTCCTGGGTGCAAGCTTGAATACAACTGCCCAGATGGCTTATCTCATGCCAGACAAAGGCAACTGACTTATTTCAAATGATGGCAACAAAGACCCAACTCCCTGCAAGAAAAATTCTGCAGGCCCTGGGTTTCATGGCATCCTGCATTCTACTAATTCCATATGCAAAACTACATATGAGGAAACTACAATGGTATCTGAAAAGTGTTTGGACTCAGCATTGTCACAGCCTAGAGACCATCATAACTTTGATTCCCTGCCTACAACAGGAGTTTCGATGGTGGTCCCAGGCCTGTCACCACAACAAGGGACAGCCTTTCACTTTACCTACAGCCAGGCAGACAATAACGGATGCATTAGATTATGCCTGGGGAGCGCACATGACAGGAAAATGTATTCAGGGCACGTGGCCCAAGGAACAAATGCATCTTCACATCAATCAAAAAGAGATGCTACCTGTACAGCATGCCCTGACAGCCTTAAAGGACCCAATACATCCAGGACAACTACTAATAAAGGCAGACAATACCACAGTTATGTGGTACATAAGCAAGGGGGCGCACATTCCTACCCCCTATGCAGACAAGCCATGACTTTGTGGAACACAGCACTGACCTACCAGGTACATCTGTAGGCACAATTCCTGCCAGGAACAAAAAATACCCTGGCAGACGAACTAAGCAGAAATCTCATGGATCCTCACGAATGGAAGCTAAATCCACAAGTGTTCAACATAAGGAAATGGGGACGCCCAGACATCTTTTTGCCTCCCCTCCCAATTGCCAAATACAGAAATTTTGCACAAGGACTTATCACTCAAGCATGGAAAGTGGATGCCCCATCATTCAGCTGGAAAAACCTGAGTCTATGCCTTCCCTCCGATGCCTCTTCTCACCAAGGTGCTTCAAAGTCAGATAAGAGAGGCCAAAAATTATACTGATTGCACCAGATTGGCCACGCCAGTACTGGTACACAGTCCTGAAAACTTTGTCCCAAGGCCCACCTTTGCCTCTACCTCAAATCCCTCCTCTTCTGACACAGCAAAACAATCAGATTCTGCACAGTCAACTCAGAACCTTAAACCTGGCAGCATGGCAGATAATGTAGCCACTCAGACTGCACCTCTCTAAAGCTGTTATGGATGTAATTTTGGAAGCCAAGAGGCCCAGCACTAGGAAAGCTTATGCAGACAAATGGAAGAGATACTGTGCTTGGAACCAGGCACAAGGGCTCGACCCACTGGTCCCTAATAGACCTCAGATTTTGCCATACCTGGCTGAGATGTTGAACAAAGGCCTATTTTTCTTCTAAAATCCATGCCTCTGCCATTTCAGCACATTACAATACGGATCCTCCTATTTTTTCACATCCTCTACTATGGCAGTACCCCAGAGGGGCAAAGAATATAAGACCCCCTAGGAGAGCACCAGTACCTATGTGGGACCTCAATTTTGTTTCAGAAAAACTAACTGCCTCCATTTGAACCAGCCAGCACAGCTGATCTAAAATTCTTGTCATGGAAAACTGCTCTGCTCCTAGCAATAACTTCAGCAAGAAGAGTCTCTGAGTTACAGGCATTGATGGCTTTGGAACCTTTCCTTATTTTTCATCAGGACAGGGTTTTTCTTGGGACATACCCAACATTCATGCCAAAATTGGTCTCCAATGTGGCCTTAAACCATTCATTTGCCTACTTTCTACCCAAATCCCCAGAATAAAGGGGAAAGACTTCTGCACGCTTTGGATATATACAGGCAGCTACGATTTTACTTGGACAAAACAGAAGCTTTCAGAAAAACTGAGCAACTGTTTGTAGCTTATGCTGCCTGTTACAAAGTAGACAATCTCCAAATGGATAGTTTACTGCATCCGCTTCTGTTATGCGCAATATTGCAAATCTGTGCCCAAGGGTATTGGGCCTCATTCTACCAGAGCAGCAGCCACTTCAGCAGCTTTCCTCAGAGGGGTACCAACCAAAAAACATATTAGAAGCTGCAACCTGGAGCTCAGTGCACACTTACCAAGCACTGCCACCTACCTCTCTACTCCAAATCCAGAGCAGGCTTTGCCACTGCAGATAGTGTCGGGCGGAGTTCGCCCTTCACTATTTTGGTAAATTTAATTATTATGTCGTCTGATACTCAGACTCCAGTTTTGAGTAAGAAGCAAAGATAAGGACCGACATATGAGGTCCGCGACTTCTATTGACACCACGCTAAGGCTGACCACTGGTTCTCAGCGAGGCACCTACGCAGCCCCTGAGTACCGATGACAATTAATTACCGGTGTCTTCAGTACCCGAGGTTGCAGGCTCTTCGGTCCCGATTCCACCTACAGATACCGACGCCACTCTTGGCGGGGAAACTCATTTAGACAGGCCTGCCATTTCTCAAGGTGTCTTCAGGCCTTCCTCCTCTATTAAAGCTTTCACAAAATCTAAAGCAGCCATGAAAGCTAAAAAAACAGGGACCTCAGACCCCCTCTCAAGGCCCCATGCTTAAACAGATGCTCAAAATGGCTGAGGATTTAATTACTCTTATCAGGGTTTTTAACCCCCCTCGGACAAAAGGCCCAGATTAGAGGAAGACTACCCTTCCTCAGGTCAAGCCTCTATTACCTCTGAACATTCTGAGGACCAGGACTATACCTATTCTCCTTTTGAAGACTCTGATGCAGAGGAGTCTATTCCCTCTGCCCCCCCCCCCCCGAGGATTACTCTTTTGGGGAAACCCTGCATACTTTGAGGGAACACTTTCACTGGGAAGGCCAAGATTACTTTGATTCCAAGAATAGGCTCAGGGATTTTCTCTTGCTCCCCCAGCATAGGGCCCTGGCTATCCCTCCTGTTTTAGATATATTAGATGTGTACACAGAAGCCAGCCTCAACCCAGATTCTTTACCTCCAGCTCCTGTTAAACCAGACCGGTATTACCGGGTTACTGATTCACACCAGTTCCTATACAAAAGCCATACTGCTGACCCAGAAACTTTCACAGGGTCCCAAGGCAATTAAAGCCTCTACTGCTAAAAACCCATTACCTTCAGAGAGATTCCAGAGCTTCAGAAAGGTGGGGGGAAAAGGTGTATACCTCGGCCACTTTAACCATGAGGGCATTAAACTGTCAGTTTCATATGTTAAAGTATCAACAGTTTTTGTTATCTCAGTTGAAAAGCAAAATGACACAACCAGAACAACCAGATTTAAAAGTTGCAGGATTTGTTGCATGGTGCAGAGCAAGTGGGTAAACATACCTTGCAGTGTGGTTTTGATGCTTTAGAGGCCTCATGTAGAGCTGCTGTTAGGGTCTGTCGTACGTAGACATGCTTGACTCGAAGAGCAAGCCTTACCAGATCATGTCAAAGCTAAATTACTAGATGCACCTCTTCAAAAAGATGTATTGGTGTTAAAGCTGAGGAGGTACTACAGAAAATGGAGGAAAAAGCGAGATCAATGCAAACGGTAGATTTCATGCAGGTACAACCTCCACGTTTCAGCAGAAACTGGCCTTCAAAAAATTGGTCCTTTCCAGCCACGGACAGACCTCCAAGGCAGATACAGACGCCCGAGGGGTAGAGGGGCAACTTCAAGGATCATTCAGAGCCAGACAATGGCAAGCACCCAACCCCAAGAGGTGAAGATAGATCAGTCATTCAGAAAGCAGACACAATGACTTCCCCCTTTACCTGCCAAGCAAAGCTTTAATGGCAGCACCTTTGGGCAGAAAACTGGCATTCTCAAATTGGCATATTGTCACAAGACAAATGGATTCTGGACATTATAGACAGAGGCTACAGATTCCACTTTCACACCCTTCCAAAAATGAGGCATGCCAGACCTGCCACAAAATCAAAGGGCGGAGGCACAAAAACAAATTTCAGCTCTCATGGACATGAAAGCTATTCAAGAGGTACCTGCAAAAAAACAAGGTCAAGGGTTTTATTCCAGACTATTCCTGGTACCAAGGAAAGACAAAGATTGGAGACCTATTTTAGACCTATCCATCCTAAACACATACTTGGGTACCAAAATTCAAAATGCTCACATTACAGCAGCTTCTTCCCATGCTGGGCAAGGAGTCTTGTCTGGTAACATTGGACCTCAAGGAGGCATACCTGCATGTCCCTATCAGACAAGATTGAAGAAGATACCTCAGATTTCTTGCAGATTCAACCCATTATCAATTCTCTGCATTGCCCTTTGGCTTATCTACTGCGCCCAAAGTGTTTACGAAATGCCTGGCATCAGTAATTGCCTTTTGCAGACTTCAAGGAATACAAATATACCCATATCTGGACGACTGCCTGATCCAAGCGGACAACAAGGACATACTTTCTGAAACACCTGGCGTTTGTAATAAAACTGAACTTTCTGGGATACAGTCAACAAAAAGAAATCAAAACTAATACCCACTCAAAAAATAATTTTCCTGGGTGCCAGCTTGAATACAACCACCCAGATGACCTACCTCACGCCAGACAAACAAGGGCAACTATCTCAATATTTCAGCAAAATGGCAACCTTCACCAGGCTGACTGCAAGGAAAGTCCTGCAGGCTCTGGGATTCATGGCATCTTGCATTCTTCTGATCCCATGTGCAAAGCTGCATATGAGGAAACTTCAATGGTACCTAAAAAACTTATGGTCAACACAGCCACAGTTTGGAAACAATTGTACCACTCATTCCATGTCTTCAAAAGGAATTTCTGTGGTGGGCTCAAGCATGCCAAAGAAACATGGGTCTCCCTTTCTGCATACCTCAAGCAACTCAAATCACAACAGACGCCTCGGACTACGCCTGGGGGGCACACATGACAGATCAGTGCATTCATAGAAAATGGTCCCAAAAAGAGAAGCACCTACACATCACCCAAAAGGAAATGCTAGCAGTGCAAAATGCTATTATGGCCTTCAAAGACCTACTGCATCCAGACCAGCTATTGATAAGGACAGACAACACCACAGTGATGTGGTATATAAACAAGGGGGAACTCATTCATACCCCCTGTGCAGACTAGCCATGACCCTATGGAACACAGCTCTGGAATTGCAAATCCAACTTCAGGCACAATTCCTGCCAGGGAAGGAAAACACACCGGCAGACAGCCTAAGCAGAAATATGACAGATCCACACGAATGGAAGTTGCATCCTCAAGTTTTCGCAAAGATAACTCTGGCATGAGGACAGCCAGACCTAGATCTCTTTGCTACCCACAGAAATTACCAATTGAAAAAATTTTGTTCAAGGACCTATCATCCACAGGCCTGGAAAGTGAATGCACTTTCTTTCAATTGGACAACGTTGACAGTCTATGCCTTTCTGCCTCTTCCTCCGCTGCTCAAAGTTCTATTAAAAGCCAGAGCAGAGAGGCCGAAAATGATTCTCATTGCTCCAGATTGGCCAAGGCAACACTGGTATCCGCTCCTGTAGAGCCTGACACATTCCCCACCATGGATCCTACCTCTAGTGCCTCTTCTGTTGTCCCAGCACAACTTCAAAACTCTTCACAGCCAGCTCAAAACCCTAAGTCTAGCTGCATGGAGAATCCCTTGATTTCACAACAGACCCTCCTCTCCAAGGAGGTGCAGGATGTCATCTTGGAGGCCAGAAGACCTTCCACTAGAAAAGCCTACTCCACCAAATGGAAACTATTTTGTGCCTGGAATCAGAAAAAGGGCCATAATCCTTGGGTAATTTACCTCAGATTTTTACAGTACCTAGCTGAGATGTTAAACAGTGGACTTTCCTTCTCCATCAAAATCCACGCTTCAGCCATTTCTGCACAATACAACACGGATCCTCCTTTATTCTCTCATCCTCTCTTAAGACAGTTCCTCAGAGGGGCAAAGAATATAAAACCCACAAGGAAACCACCAGTCCCTGCTTGGGACCTCAACTTCATATTGGAAAAGCTGACCCTTCCTCCATTTGAGCCAGCTGCTTCAACAGAACTACAATACTTGTAATGGAAAACAGCCTTCCTTCTGGCTATCACCTCAGCACGCAGGGTTTCGGAACTACAGGCCCTCATGGTTGTGCAACCTTTCATCATTTTCCATCAGGACAGGGTTTCCTTACGAACCAACCCTACCTTTATGCCAAAGGTAGTATCCAGTGTAGCCTTGAATCAGACTATCCACTTACCTACCTTTTACCCTAACCCACAAAACAAAGGGGAAAGACTACTGCATTCCTTGGACATTCACAGACAACTTCATTACTTGGACAGGACAAAGCCATTCAGGAAATCCGAGCTACTCTGTGTCCTATGCTACAGGTGCTCAAGGAAAGGCCATCTCCAAACAGACAATCTCAAAATGGATAGCCCACTGCATACGCTTTTGTTACTCATTTCATGGAAAAGCTGTGCCTTCAAGCATCAGACCCCACTCCACAAGGGCCACAGCTACCTCTGCAGCTTTCCTCAGGGGGGTTCCCACCAAGGACATTTTGGAAGCAGCCACTTGGAGTTCAGTGCACACCTTCTCCAAACACCATCACCTTCCACTTTACTCTAAATCTAGAGCAGGATTTGCCACAGCTGTCTTGCAGGGCATCCTTGCTCCTCCTAGTTCCACTTGGTGCCTGCCACCCCTACTTAGCTTTGGGATTCTTCCCATCTGTTATGACTGCAGCTGTTTGCACGATGAACATAGTACAGTTTTATACCTACCATAAATGTAGATGTTAAAGTGCTCATACAGCTGCAGTCCAGGTTTCCCCCCCTCCATCCCCTCTTAGGACAGGCCTTATGACAAACACCTTCTCCTACAACCGATTTGGGGTATTCTTTTATGGTGTATTTGCTTGCAACTACTGTTTTTTTGATTTTTCTATATTGCATGTTTACATACGTTTATGCTTTGCCTTCTTTCTGGGGGCACCTGACATCTGAGGCAAGAAAAACTGAAGAAGATGGCATCGGCTGGCTCTTTTATACCCCTGCCGCACTGATGTTGGGGAAGAAGCGACGACAACCGACGCTGGACCTAGACTTTGGAATTCGGCCGACCGAGGACCCACCTGACGGCAGGATAACCCATCTGTTATGACTGCAGCTGTATTAGCACTCCATCTACATTTATGGTAGGTACAAAACTGTACTTTCTGCAGGGCTTGTTAGCCTCGCCAAATCCAATCTAGACCCAGCCACCCAACCTCTGCTTTGGGATTCTACCCAAGTGTAACGACTGCAACAGTGCAACACGAAGAACATAGTACAGTTGTGTACCCACCATAAATGTAGATGTTAGTGTATTCACTGGTGCAGTCCAGGTTACCCACCCGCCATCCCCTTACATTCTGGAGTTTCTTTCCTTCTATATCTTCTACAACCTATGTGATGTATTTGCTTGTAGATGAAGGTAAAGTTTATATTGATGCATGTATATATATTTTTGCTACCTTTTTGGGGGCACCTGACATCTGGGGCAGGAAAAACTAACATGGCGTCTGCTGCTTGTTTTATACCCCCTAACGACCCGACGTCATGGAAGAGGAGACAGCAACCGATGCAGGACCAAAGACTTTGGAATTCAGGTCGACTGAGGACAACCTGCCAGCAGATTACCCAAATGTAATGACTGCAACAGTGAATACACTCTAACATCTACATTTATGTTAAGTGTACACAACTGCACTTTATCTGCAAGGCAAATACTGCAAACCTTGGGGTTGATGGCCTCCTGCATTCTTCTAATTCCATGTGCAAGGCTGCATATGAGCAAACTACAGTGGTATCTCAAAAGCCTATGGTGTAAACTTTCACAGGATCTAGAAGCAGATTCCCATCATACCTTGCAGTCATACCTGGAGTTCGTTTGGTGGGCAGAGGCCTGCCCCCAAAAAGGGGACTACCATTCACACTACCCCCTGCTTCCCAAACCTTAACAGACGCATGACTATGCATGGGGGGGCTCACCTGGCAGGGAATGCATTCATGGCAAATGGAACCCAAGTCAAATGCACCTGCACATAAATGAAAAGGAAATGTTAGCTGTACAGAATGCTCTGACAGCCTTCAAGAACCACATTCTTCCAGGACAACTAATGGTAAAAATGTACACCACCACTCTCATGTGGTACATAAACAAGCGGGGGGGGGGTACACATTCGTACCCCCTCTGCAGACTAGCCATGGCATTGTGGAACACTGCCTTGAACTACCAAGTGAATCTACAAGCTCATTTCCTGCCAGGGAAACTACACTGGCAGACGGGCTAAAACCTCATGGACCCACACGAGTGGAAACTGGAACCAAGGATTTTCAACATGTTGACAAGCAAATGGGGGAGCCCAGATATAGACCGGTTTGCCTCCCCCCAGAACCATCAATTGGACAAATTGTGCACAAGGATTCCCCACAAGCTAGCTTGGAAAGTGGATGCTCAATCAGATGCTCTGTCCTTCAGTTTACAACTTTCCTCCACTGCCTCTGCTCTTCAAGGTACTACTAAAGATCAAACAGGACAAGCCAAGGAAGATTTTAATTGCACCAGACTGGCCATGACAACACTGGTGTACCCCCTCTTGCGCAGTGTCACACTTGGCCCCATGGCACCTGCCTCAGACTCCTTCCCTGTTGTCTTGGCAGGAGAACCAGATTCTGCATCCTCCGCTGCAAACCCTGAACCTAGCAGCCTGGCCAATTACCTTTACCATCCCTCAGTAAATCAGTGATGGATATTTTGAGGCAAGGAGACATAGTACTAGAAAATCTTATGCTGCAAAATGGATAAGATTTTATGCCTGGAATCTCAAGGGGATGAGCGCAGCAGTGCCCAATTTACCTCTGATTCTACAATACTTGACTGAGATGCTTCATAAGGGCTTGTCCTTTTTCTCCAAAATTCATGCCTCTGCCATTTCAGCTCATTATAGCACAGAGCCTCCTCTCTTCTCTCACCCACTGCTCAAGCCGTTCCTCAGAGGGACCAAAAAGGTATGGCCGCCCAGGAGAGCTCCAGCCTGGGACCTTAACTTTATCTTGGAGAAACTCTTCCTCCTTTCGAGCCAGTTGCTACTGAAGATTTAAAATTCCTTTCCTGGAAAACAGCTTTCCTTTTTGCCATCACTTCTGCAAGAAGGGTGTCTGAATTACAGGCCCTTATGGCAGTGGAGCCTTTCATCATCTTTCATGTGGACAGGGTGTCCCTCCGAACTAATCCCTCCATGCCCAAGGTGGTATCCAGTGTGGCTTTTGATCAGTCCATTCATTTGCCTACCTTCTTTCTTAATGCACAGAACAAAGGAACGGATAGTGCACTCCTTAGATGTGCACAGACAACTTAAATTCTACTTGGACAGGACTAAACATTGAAGGAAATTTGATCAACTGCTGGTTGCATTTACTGCAGGGATAGAGGGGAAAGCTATTTCAAAGCAAGCCATTTCAAAATGGATAGGCCACTGCATTCATTTCTGCTATAAGCACCATAGAAAACCTATCCCACAGGGCATCAGACCCCATTCAACCAGGGTGCATCTACCTCTACAGCCTTTCTCAGGGGCGTCCCTACCAGGGACATCCTAGAAGCTGCTACTTGGAATTCTGTACATAACCCCAAGCATTATTTACCAATTTTCTCTAAATCCAGAGCTGGCCTTGCCACTGCAGTCTTGCAGGGCCTTATAGTTGGTCCTAGAAGCTGCTACCTGGAGTTCTGTACATACCCCAAGCATCATTTGGCAATTTTTTCTAAATCCAGAGCTGGCTTTGCCACTGCAGTCTTGCAGGGCCTTATAGCTGGTCCTACTTCTATGTAAATTCCTCCTCCCAACCTTAGCTTTGGGAATAAACCCAAATGTAATGACTTCAACAGAGAAACACTAAGAACAAAGTACAGTTGTGTGCACTTAGCATAAATGTAGATGTTAGTGTATTCACTGTTAAGAGTCCTGGTTACCCTCCCTCCAGCCCCCTTTCTTCTTTTGGCTATACCTCTATGCTCCCTCACTATGCTCAAAAAGCTTTTTGGTGTATTTGCTTTTTTGTTGGAGTTGTATCCTTGTATTTATAGATTTAATTGCTTCCCATTAGGGTGGCACCTGACATCTGGGGCAAGAAATAAACTGATGTAATAACCGGCTGTATATTTTATACCCCTGACGTCATGGAAAAAGGGACAGTATCAGACACAGGACCAAAGACTTTGTTAATCAGGCCGACTTGAGGGCTACTGTAAGCAGATAACACAAATTTAATGACCAACAAGTGAATACACTTGCATTTTATGGTAAGTGTACACAACTGTACTTTATGATCCTGCAGAGGCCTCTGCATGCTCTGCAGCATCTGTCTGTTCTCAAGAGATGCTCCTGGCTACGTCTGCATTACTTACCAGAAGACTTCAAGACTAACATTTTTAGATGCCCCATGGACTCTAATTTCCTGTTTGGAAAACAGTCAGCAGACCTGTTCAAAAATCTGCAGGAAAAGAGCAAGGAATTGAGACATCAAGCATCTCTTGGTGTCCCCAATTCCTAAATATTACAGGCATTACCCTGCCAAGGCCACTTGTCGGACAAAACCCGCCCTATGCTGGTCCTACCTCCTCCAGACAAGAGGAACCAGAAAACCCCCTACCAGGTCAGATGTCTCAGCCTCTCTTTACAGCCCTTTCAAGACATGAGGCCCCAACAGTGCATGACTGCCTTGCCTGCCTTCCCCTTTTCGCCTGCCTGTCCCACTGCCTCCCATTTTTGAAAACAGTCATCACAGACAAATGGATTCTGGCTATTATTCAAAAAGGGTACTTTCTCTCCTGGAAAGAGGCCACCCTTAAGGGGTGTCTCCCCCCCCAAAAGACACCCCTTCCCACAGGTTCTGACAGACCTTCTGAACTTTGGCACCATAGAACCTGCCCCTCCAGGACAGGAACAAAAGGGCTTCTATTCAAGACTATTCCTGGTCCCCAAAAAAAGATGGACCATGGAGACCCATTCTAGACCTTTCCTTCTTAAATGTATTCTTAAATGTGGCCACCATCAGAATGTTGCCCCTTCCAAATTTGCTCTCGTACCGGCTAAGGCTTTTCATTGCCACACTACCTGAAAGCCTATTTGCATATACCCATTCTACCCTCCCACAGAATTTTTGTTTCTCTGGACCCTCCTCATTTCCAATTTACTGCTTTGCCCTTTGGTTTGTTCACTGCCCCCAGAGTGTTCACAAAATCTGGCACCTGCCATTACCTATTGTAGAACATAGGGGATTCAGATTTTTCCATATGTAGACATCCTGATCCTAGCAGACTGCAAATAAACCCTGTTAATCCTTCTAGAGTTCACCATGTGCCGATTACAAAGTCTGGGGTTCAACCTCAACCTCCCAAATTCATCCTTGACACCAGAAAAAATATTTCTGGGTTGCAGGATCAAAACTTACATAAAGCCTTTCTTCCCCAAGACAAGGTCAGCTCTGACCTCCCATTTCAAAGCCCTGCTGCAGACCCAGTAACTGCAAGGCAGTTCCTAAGGACACTGGGCCTAATGGTAGCCACCATCCCCATGCTTCCACTAGCCAGAATGCACATGCGAAAGCTACAGTGGTATCTAAAAAATGTTTGGTCTCTGCACCAACATCCTCTAGACATCCTCTGTAGCAAGAAATCACTCTCCTCCCCTGCCTAAAGGCAGAAGTGAATTTGGTGGATTCAGCAAGTCCAGCTGAACCTGGGCCTTCCACTGCAGCCTCCTCTCCCAAACCAGGTTATGCATACAGATGCTTCAGACTCAGAATGGGAGCTACAGTGGCATCCAACAGGGTCTAAGCAAAGTGGCACCCTTCCTTAAGGAACAAACACCTCAATATGAGGGAAATGACAACAGTCTTCATAGCAGTGAAAGCCTTCATTCCTCTCCTACCAGGTGTTCTCCAAATAGACAACACAACAGTTGTGGTATCTCAACAAGCGAGGTGGAACAAAACCGTACAACCTGTGCGGACTAACCGTACTGATATGGGACCCAGCCTGTCGACAGTTTGTCCCTGCAGGCATCCTACATAACTCTCGCAGGGCAAGAAACAAGCAGACCACCTCAGCAGAACATCCTCTCCACAGCACGAATGGATGCTGAACAGGAATGTCTTCCTAGACATGGTCCACTGGTGGGGCACACCAAGTAGACTTGTTTGCCTCCCCCGGAACAGGCAACTGCAGACATTCTGCTCCAAGACGTACTCCCTTCTAGCCTGGATAGTAGACGCTTTCAGCTTTTCTTGGAAGGAAATTTCTATATGCCTTCCGTCCCTTCCCACTAATTCAGAAAGTCCTGAAAATCAGGAGAGACTAAGCAAATATCTTGCTGGTGCTTCCCTACTGGCCAAGGCAGCATTGGTTCTTCCTACTTCTCAATCTAGCAAAGGGCAATCACCACAAGTTACCTCACAAGGTGGACTTTGACAACAAAAGGGAACCCTCATCTGTGCTCACTTGCAGATGTTGTCACTGACTCTGGGTGATAAAGTTCTAATTCCCTTCAGGCACCAGTACTCAGAGGACGTGCTTTCAGTCCTGATGGAGGCCAGGAAACCTTACTACAAGAAAATCATACTTGGCTTAAATGAGAGATTTTCAAAATGGTGTCTGGACAAGGATAGGGATCCATGCATCGAAGACCCCCCCCCTTAGTTCTTGCGTGTCGACTAGTGAAGGACCGAGTCTTTCACTTCAGTGAAAGTCCACCTTTCTGCAGTCTCAGCCTGCCTCCCACTAGACCCTCCCCTACTAGTCAGGCTTGACGTGAAGCTATTCTTAAGGAGTCTTGCACCTCAGACCTCCAAGAAAACCCATCCCACCACCCTGGAACTTTAACTTCATTCTGGAAAAAGTAACCCAATCTCCATTTGAACCTGCTAGTGCGGCTACTCTGTGTGTACATGGAAGACAGTACTGCTAGTGGTCATAACCTCAGCCAGAAGGGTGCCTGAATTACAGGTCCTAATGGCCTGCCCCCTACACTACCTTCCACAAGGGCAGGGTAACACTAAGAACTAACCCTTTATGCCAAAGGTCGTCAATGGTCTGTCTTTAATCTATTAATCTTCCCACCTTCTACCCCTCTCCTACCAATGATGGTGAGAGAATACTCCACTCCCTGGATGTACACAGAACTTAAGATTTTACCTAGACACAAAATCCATCAGAAAATCCAACCAGCTCTTAGTTTCTTTCAACTCCAGGGCCCTGGGCAAGGCAGTTTCCAAATAAACCAACGCATTGATTAGAAAAGCCATTTGCCTCCATTTACACCATGGCAAAAAGCTCCCACAGGGAGTTAAAGCTCACTCCACACCAG
Source organism: Protopterus annectens (assembly GCF_019279795.1). Lineage (NCBI taxonomy): Eukaryota > Metazoa > Chordata > Ceratodontiformes > Protopteridae > Protopterus > Protopterus annectens. Next base: position 1,737,830,056 of record NC_056737.1, read on the forward strand.
GGCAGTGGCAGCCTCCAAAGCCTTTTTAAAAGGCTTGGATACCGCTTCCATACTGGAAGCAGCCACATGATCCACCATTCACACTTTCACCAAACACTAAGTTAGCCAATGTCTCCAGAGCACGTGCAGGATTCGCCAGGGCAATCCTGCAGGGCTTTGTGAAATCAGCCTCTTCCTCCACCCTTCCTTCCAACTAAGCTGTGGTACTCTCCCACACCAAGAATACTGCAACATAGGAATAGAAGGACTTGGAATAGTTGTGTAAAATCTTGCCATAACCATAGATGTCCTTCTCTTCCATGTTGCAGTATTCCTTCCCACCCACCAAGACCCCATTATCCCTCTGTCACTCGTATCCTCACGTCTCGGAGTTAAAGCCCTATCGTATGACCCATGTATCCACATAATGGCTCCTTGACCCTGTGACTGACATCACTGGCTGCTACTTTCTGCTGGGCCTTCAAGTTCTGAGGTCTGTGCATGCAGACATCACATTTAAGGTCCCTGGTTTGTGGCCCAACTTATGATGTCCTGCACAACTACAATAGCCAAGCTGAAGCTTTTGTATAGGAGCCAACGTATGGGTTGCCGGAGGCGGAAAATCCCACACAAGAATACTGCAACATGGAAGAGGATATCTATGGTATTTTACACAACTATTCTTTCCCCTCAGGGTACTCGTACCGAAGACAGACTTTGAAGGGGAAGGGTCCCCCAGATCTTTGCCTGATCTCCTTTGGAGAGATCCTGGAACTCCATAAAACGGAGTGGATGGTCTTTCAAAGCCCCTTCCAAAGAGGAGTTTTTCTGGAGGCTTTCAGGAGTGGCCTGGCTACGTCATGGGTTGTACCTGTGCCTTATGAGTTGATTGACCTCATCAGCATCAAAGAGGCCATATAAGCTTTTAGCTCCACCCAAAGATGGGACCTCCCGGAGCAAGGGAGTTCCAGTAGACTTCATGGATGATCGTGTTTCACTGTTGCAGTCATTACATTTGGATAATCTGCCGGCAGGTTGCCCTCAGTCAGCCTGAATAACAAAGTCTTGGGTCCTGCGTCGGTTGCTGTTTCCTCTTCCATGACATCAGGTCGTCACGGGTATAAAACATGCAGCCGATGCCGTTTTAATCAGTCTTTCTTGCCGCATGGTGCCCGAAGCATAAGCAGTTAGCAAGTGCTAGTCGGCCAACTCCTGAAATTTTCATTTTAGTTTCAAAACAGAAGTCTTCAAACTAAAGCTAAGTACCCTGTTGGGGAAACTTTTTTTTTCTTGCTCCTTACCAATGTCAGTAAGTTAATAATTGTATTACTTGTGGGAAGCAAATACCTCAAGGATTTTCATTTGTACTGTGTTCCTTGCCTAGGCCCTGACCAGAACGTGCCTTGCTGTCAGTTTTGTGCTAAATTTAACCAATGCAGTATTGAGCATCGGTCTATTTTTGCTTCTAAATACTTTGGCTCAAGATTTAACTATCCTGAAATGTCTGTTAGCAATTAGACTACCGGAATTCACAAAAAACGCAAAGAAAGACCGAAGTCCAAAACTGACGCCGAAGCTTCTTGGGTTCATAGTTTAGTACTAAGCTAACTGCCCTTGCGAGCCATTTTAAGCCTAGCCAATTATCCCTTGAGACTCTAACCTTGCACCTTGTGTTTGTAAGGCAAACACCTTGGCCATTAAGCTACCCTCCCAACCCCTTCCTAAGCCAGTCGCCGGTACTCAAGTGTGGCGCTTTTGCAGCCCCTGAGGCCCGCTACTTTTGATTTGCAGGCCTCTACAGAGACCCATTCGGAGTCTGATATGCCGCGACAAAGTATTGAACCCGCGGATGTCTCTCCCTTGGATGGGTCTGGAGCCACTGAGCAGGCACTGGCTTCTGTGGGTGTTTTCAGGCCTAAAGATTTTTATATTAAACAGATGCCATCAAAAACAAGGCCAAAACCAACTTCTATGTCTAAAAAAAACTACTCATGAGCCACGTGTTAAGGCCCCTAAAAAACAAGTGATCAAAATGGCTAAGGATTTAATTATCTTGATCAGGGGTTCCCAACCCCCCCACTGCTAAGAGGGCCTAGGCAAGGCACTGATTATGAATCTTCAGATCAGGTTTTTATTTCCTCTGATTCCTCTCATCAGGAGTTTTCTGTTCCCCTTATGAGAACTCTGATGCAGAAGAATCCATCCCTTCTGCTTATGAGGAATTTTCGTTTGGAGAAACTTTGCATACCTTAAGGGAACATTTTCATTGGGAGTATCAGGATTTTTCAGAATCCAAAATGAGGCTTGGGGATTTTCTTCTCAGCATAGGCCTTTGGCTATTTCTCCTGTTTTAGACATTGTTGAGGTTTTCTCAGAATCCAGCATGGCTCCTGATTCCCTGCCTCCGGCTCCTAGTAAGCCAGACAGATATTACAGGGTTCCCGACTCCCACAAGTTTCTTTTCAAAAATCCTACTACTGACCCTGAAACACTCACAGGGTCCCAAGGGTGTTGAGGCTTCTACTGCTAAAAATCCTACCCCTTCTGATAGACTCCAGGGCGCAGGATAGATGGGGTAAGAAGGTTTATACATCTTCAACCCTGGCAATCAGGGCTTTAAACTGTCAATTTCATATGCTTAAATGTCAACAGCATGTCATGGGCTTAAACAGAAAATGATGTTGATTTCTGATTGTGTGGAAAATTGAGTTGCAGGATTTATTGCATTCAGCTGAACTAGTTGGAAAGCATACTTTGCAATGTGGTTTTGATTCCTTGGAGGCCTCTTGCAGGGCCGCCGTAACTGGATCTTTCATAAGAAGGCATGCTTGGCTCAAGGAGCAAAATCTGCCTGATCATATTAAAGCTAAATTGTTGGATGCTCCTTTACACCAGGACAGTCTGCTTGGTAATAAGGCAGAAGAAGTTTTGAAAAGGATGGAAGACTAAGCTAAGTCTATGTAAACTGTAAAAGATTTCTTGCAAGTGCAGCCACTCAGGTTCAGTAGGCACTGGCCTACTAAGAATTGGTCTTTTCCAGTACCCAACATAGCTGCTCAGGTCAAACCCAGACACTCCAAAGGCTCCAGGTTTCAGTCACAAGGAACTTGCAGAACAAAACAATGGGGTGCCTCCACCTCCAAGTCTGGAAGTAGCAAAGCACTCCCCTACGGTAAACAGTCTCAATGACTTTCCTCTGCCATTTCCAAGCACTTATCTTTTGGCAGCCATTTGGGGGAAACTAGCACTTTCATGCTCAAAATTGGCATCTAATTATCCAGGACAAGTGGGTCTTAAATATAGTATCCCAAGGATGCAGATTTAATTTCCATACGTTGCCCATTCCAAACGGATGGCCAGATCCGCCTCCAATTCAGTGGGCAGAGGCCCAGAAACAAGTAATGTCTCTCATGGATTATGGGGGCTATTCAACCAGTACCAGAAAAGGAAAAAAGGGCAAGGTTTTTATTCAAGGCTTTTCCTGGTACCCAGAAAAGACAAATGGTGTCCAATTCTGGACTTATCCATTCTAAACGCCTTCCTGGACATTCCAAAAGTCAAGATGCTGACTACAACGGTTACTGCCTATGCTAGGCAAGGATGCCTGGTTGGTAACTCTAGACTTGAGGCCTACCTGCATATCCCAATCAGGGAATCTTGCAGAAGATGCTCAGCTTCAAAGCAGGCTATTTGCATTACCAGTTCTCTGCATTGCCCTTCGGCTTATCTACTGCACCCAGGATCTTCACAAAGTGCCTGGCACCAGTGATTGCATTTTGCAGACAAACATTCAAATTTATCCTTATCTGGACAATTGTCTAATTCAGGCAGAAAATCTTCAAGATCTGGCGTTTGTAAAAAGGCTTCTAACATGCCTAGGGTACACCATAAACGAAAATAAATCACAACTGGTACCCTCTTAAATTACATTCCTCGTGCAAGCTTGAATACAATTGACCAGATGGCTTACCTCACGCCAGACAAATTCAATTGATAACGTATTTCAGACAAGTGGCCACAAAAAAACAGCCATCTGCAAAACAAATTCTGCAGGCTTTGCGGTTCATGGCTTCCTGTATTCTACTAATTCCATATGCAAGACTGCATATGAGGAAACTTTAGTGGTACCTAAAAAGCTTATGGAGTCAACATTGTCACAGCCTGGAAACAATGATTCCTCTCATTCCTTGCCTGCAACAGGAGCTTCTATGGTGGGCAGAGACCGGTTACCAAAACAAGGAACTGTCATTCATTCTACCCCCTGCCACCTAAACCCTGACTACAGACTCATCACAGACCATGCTTGGGGGGGGGGTATCTGGCAGGGAAATGCATTCAGGGCGAATGGAGCCCAAACCAAATGCACCTACATATCAACCAGAAAGAAATTCTAGCTGTACAGAATGCTCTGACAGCCTTCAAGGACTTCCTTCATCCAGGACAACTACTGATAAAGATGTTATGTACATAAACAAGCAGGGGGGTACCAACTCCTACCCTCTTTGCAGACTAGCCATGTCCTTGTGGAACACAGCCTTGACTTGGCAAATCTACAAGCTCAATTCCTGCCAGGAAAGCAAAATACTCTGGCAGACGACTAAGCGGAAATCTTATGGACCCACACAAATGGTAACTGGATCCACAAATCTTCAGCATGTTGACATGAAAATGGGGGAGCCCAGACATAGTTTTGGGGAGGCAAAAAGGTCTATCAGACAAATTCTGCACAAGAATTGATCACAAGCTTGGAAAGTGGATGCTCTATCCTTCAGCTGTC
>NC_056737.1:1737839811-1737842311 GCF_019279795.1 Protopterus annectens
TGAAAGGGACTCCAGAGCACTAGATAGGTGGGGGAAGAAGGTTTACACCTCAGCTACTCTAGCTATGAGAGCACTAAATTGTCATTTTCACATGCTTAAATACCAGCAATTCCTAATATCTCAAATAAAACAAAAGATGGGCAAGCACCGTCAGTCTGAATTCAAGGAAATGCAGGATCTGTTGCATGCAGTTGAACAGGTGGGCAAACATACTTTACAATGTGGTTTTGATGACTTGGAAGCTTTACTCTAGAGCAGCTGTTACTGGGCCTGTTATACGTAGGCATGCTTGGTTAAAGGAACAATCTCTGCCTGATCATGTTAAAGCAAAGTTACTAGATGCACCCTTACAGCAGGATGTCTTATTTGGGGTTAAAGCAGAGGTGGTTTTAAAGAAAATTGAGGATAAGGCAAAATCTATGCAGACTGTCAAAGATTTCTTACAAGTACAGCCCCCACGATTCAGCAGAAATTGACCAACAAAAAATTGGTCCTTTCCAGCTTCTGACAGACTGCAGAGGACAAGCGCAAATTCCTTACTAACCTCGCCAATGGGACACTGCAATACAGAAGGGGTAAGACGGGCCACAAACTACTAGAAGGCAAACAGTGACTTGTACCTCAAACTGCCAAGCAAAACTCTCCTGGCAGCTCCCTTGGGAGGAAAATTAGCACTTACTGCAGACAACTGGCGCATCATCACAAAGGGCAAATAGGTCCTAGACATTCTTACAAGGATACAGATTCCATTTCCACACCTTGCCAAGGATAAAAGTAATGCCAAACCTGCCACAATCAATGGGCAGAGGCACAAACAAATTACAGCTCTCATGGACATGAGCCATTCAACTGGTACCTACACAGGAGCAAGGCCAAGGATTTTACTCGAGGCTCTTTCTAGTCCCCAGAAAGGACAATGCTTGGAGACCCATTCTGGACCTTTCAATTTTAAACACCTTCTTGCAAGTACCCAAATTCAAGATGCTAACACTACAGCAGCTTCTTCCCATGTTGGGCAAGAAAGCTTGGCTAGTAACGGACGTCAAGGAGGCATACCTGCATGTCCTTATCAGTCAAAATTGCAGAAGATACCTCAGTTTCATTGCAGGTTCAACCCATTACCAATTCTCTGCACTGCCCTTTGGCTTATCTACTGCGCCCAGGGTCTTCACAAAATGCCTGGCGCCAGTAATTGCATACTGCAGACAGAGGAATTCAAATATACCCTTACCTGGACGACTGCCTCATCCAAGCAGAAAGCAAGGGCATTCTCTTACAACACCTGGCTTTTGTAAAACATCTAAGTTGCCTAGGGTACACAGTAAACGAAAAGAAATCAAAACTAGTGCCCTCACAAAATGACATTCCTGGGTGCCAGCTTGAATACAACGGCCCAGATGGCTTATCTGATGCCAGACAAACTACAATTAACTCAATACTTCAGAGCAGTGGCAACAGACTCAACTCCCTGCAAGAAAAATTCTGCAGGCCTTGGGCTTCATGGCATCTTGCATATTACTAATACCATTTGCAAAACTGCATATGAGGAAATTAGTGGTACCTAAAAAGCGTATGGACTCAACACAGCCACAGCTTGGAAACAATGATACCTCTCATTCCCTGCCTTCAACAGGAGTTCCTATGGTGGTCACAGGCATGTCACCTCAACAAGGGTCAGCCTTTCACCTTACCCCCAGCCAGGCAAACTGACAACAGATGCATCGGACTATGCCTGGGGGGCACACATGGCAGGACGGTGCATTCAAGGCATATGAACTGCAGGTCAAAGGAATCTGCACATCAATCAAAAAGAAATGCTAGCTGTACATAATGTTCTGACTGCCTTCAAGGACCTCTTACATCCAGACAGCTTATCATAAGAACCGTCAACACCACAGTAATGTGGTACATAAACAAGCAAGGGGGGTACACACTCCTACCCTCTATGCAGGCAAGCAATGACCTTGTGGAACACAGCACTGGCTTACCAAGTTCAATTACAAGCTCAATTCCTGCCAGGAAAAAAGAACACATTGGCAGACTACCTAAGCAGAAACATCATGGATCCCCACGAGTGGAAAATGGATCCACATGTATTTGCAATGATAACTCAAAAATGGGGGCTCCCAGACAGTTTTGGGGGCTGGCAAATAGGTCTATCAACTAACAATTTTGCACAAGGACTTTTCACCAAGCTTGGAAGGTGGACTCACACTCATTCAGTTGGAAAATGCTGACAGTATATGCCTTTCCTCCATTACCCCTTCTCACAAAGGTGCTGCTGAAAGTCAGGATGGAGAGACCCCGAATGATGCTCATTGCCCCAGACTGGCCACGCCAGCACTGGTACCCCCTATTAAGGAATATGGCCCAGGGCCCACCATGGATTCTACCACAAATTACCCATCTGCTCACCCAGCAAGACAATCAGATTCTACACAGCCAACTCAAAACCTTAAGCTTGGCTGCATGGCAAATCACCTAAGTAAACAGCTCCTCT
>NC_056737.1:1737847311-1737904811 GCF_019279795.1 Protopterus annectens
GGCCCAAAACTGACTAAGCCTCTTCTAGGCCAGTTGCCAGTTAGCCGGTTTTCAGTGAGGTGCTTTCGCAGCCCCTGACACCTGCAACCTCAGAACCACAGGCCGCGACACTCCCACGTGGAGGTGCCTAGGCCTCTGGATACTCAAGCTGTTGGGCCAACTGAGATTAACCCTTCAGATGGGTCCAGAGCCGCTGAGCAGGCATCTGCTTCTGAGGGTGTTTTCAGGCCTACTCAACTTACCATTGCAACTACAGCCAAGACTAAAACTGCATTAAAGACAAAAGCAAGTACAGCATTCACCTGGACAGGCCTCCATGCCTAAAAAACAGATGCTCAAAATGGCAGAAGACTAGATAACTCTGATCAGGGGTTACCATCCCCCTCCTGATAAAAGGCCTAGGCAGGATACAGATTATGATTTCTCTGACCAGGTTTCAATATATTCTGATTCCTCTTCAGACCAGGGATATTCATTACCCCCTATGAGGATTCTGATGCTGAAGAATCAATTCCTTCAGCTTCTCCTCCTGAGGATTTTTCTTTTGGGGAAACTTTACATACCATGAGGGAGCATTTCCATTGGGAGGGTGAGGATTACTCAGAATCCAAGAAAAGGCTCAGACTTTCTTTTACTGCCTCAGCACAGGCCTCTTGCTATTCCGCCAGTGTTGGACATTGTGGATGATGTGTTCTCTGAATCTAGTTTAAATCCTGATTCTTTACCCCGAGCTCCAGTCAAGCCAGACAGTTACTACAGAGTCCCTGACTCTCACAAATTTCCTTATAAAAACTCTGTTGCTGACCCAGAAACTGTTTCCCAGGGTCCCAAAGGGATTAAGGCTTCCATGGCTAAGAATCCAGTTCCCTCGGATAGGGACTCTAGAGCATTAGACAGATGGGGAAAGAAAGTTTACACCTCTGCAACTTTAGCAGTGAGGGCTCTAAATTGCCAGTTTTGCATGCTTAAATAACAATACTTACGGTCTCAAAACAGAAAATGAGTACAAATGCAGAACAACCTAAGGAAATGCAGGATTTATTGCATGCACCTGAACAAGTGGGAAAGCATACTTTGCAATGTGGTTTTGATTCATTAGAAGCTTCTTGTAGAGCAGCAGTTACAGGATCTGTGATTTGAAGGCATGCTTGGTTAAAAGAACAAAGTTTACCAGATCATGTTAAGGCAAAATTATTGGATGCTCCTTTGTAGCTAGATAATTTATTTGGTATTAAGGCAGAAGAGGTATTAAAGAAAATCGAGGATATTGCAAAATCTATGCAAACAGTGAAGGATTTCTTACAGGTGCAGCCACCATGATTTAGCAGAAATTGGCCTACAAAGAATTGGTCCTTTCCAGTGTCAGGCCACAGAGGCAGATACAGATGCCCAAGAGGCAGATCTCGGCCACAAGGATCTTGCAGACCATGACAGTGGTGTGCTTCAAACCCAAAAGGAGGTGAGGACCAGTCACAACCTTACAGGAAACAGTCCCAATGACTTCCCCCTTCCAATGCCAAATTCTTCCCTTTTGGCAGCTCCCTTAGGGGGGGAAACTAGCACTTTTTCCTCAAAACTGGCAATCACCCAAGACAAATGGATGCTGAATATTGTCTCAATGATATAGGTTCCACTTTCACACTTTTCCAAGGCTAAAAGGAATGCCAGACCTGCCACAATCAATGGGCAGAGGCACAAAAACAAATTACAGCTCTATGGACATGAGAGCTATTCAAAAGATACCACAGCAGGAAAAAGGACAAGGATTTTACTCTACTCTTCCTGGTACCCAGAAAGGACAAAGCCTGGAGACCATTCTGGACCTTTCCATTCTAAATACTTAACTGGATGTTCCGAAATTCAAAATGCAGACTTTAACAGACTCCTTGGATTACGTCTCGGGAGTACACATGGCAGGAGAATGTATTCAGGGCACAGGGACCACAGACCAAATGCATCTTCACATCAAAGAGCGATGTTGGCTGTACAAAATGCCCTTGCAGCTTTCAGGGATCTTCTGCATCCAGGACCGTTGCTATTAAACCCAGACAACACCACGGTAATGTGGTACATAAACAAGGGGGCACTCATTCTTGCCCCCTATGCAGACAAGTCATGACCTTGTGGAACACAGCTCTAACCTATCAAGTTAATCTGCAAGTACAATTCCTGCCAGGAAAGAAAAACACTCTGGCAGACGACTTGAGCAGAAACATCATGGATCCTCATGAGTGGAAATTAAATCCACAAATCTTCAGCATGATGATGCAAAAATGGGGGTGCCCGGACATAGATCTTTTTGCCTCACCACTGAGTTACAAACTACAAAAATTCTGCACAAGGACTTGTCACACACAAGCATGGAAAGTGGATGCTCTTTCGTTCAGCTGGAAAAGCCTACATGTTTATGCCTTCCCACCTCTGCCTCTCCTTACAAGGGTACTCCTAAAAGCCAGACAAGAAAAAACACAGATTCTGATTGCTGCAGACTGGCCACGCCAGCATTGGTACCCAATCTTAACTTAGCTCAAGGTCCACCTTGGATTTTGCCTCAAATTCCACACCTGACTCAGCAAAACAAAGATTCTGCACAGTCGGCTCAAAACCTTAAACCTGGCTGCATGGCCGATTCATTAGCCAAACCGACTACTTCTCTCTCTAAAGCTGTTATGGATGTCATTTTTGAGGCTAGGAGGCCTAGCACCAGGAAATCTTATTCAGACAAGTGGAAGAGATTCTGTGCCTGGAACCAGGCTCAAAACCTTGATCCTCTGGTCCCTAACATTCCTCGGATACTAAAATACACTGATGCTGGACAAAGGACTATCCTTCTCATCCATTAAGATTCACGATTCTGCCATCTCTGCTCATTACAACACAGATCCTCCTATTTTCTCTCACCCATTGCTAAAGCAGTACCTCAGACGGGCTAAAAACATAAGACCGCCCTGGAGAGCACAAACACCAACTTGGGACCTCAATTTCGTTTTGGAAAAGCTCACTTTGCCTCAGTTTGAACCAGCCAATTCAGCAGAGTTAAAATTTATATCCTGGAAAACTGCTCTGCTTCTGGCAACCTCAGCACGAAGAGTCTCAGAACTGCAGGCACTAATGGCAGTGGAGCCTTTCATCATTTTCCACCAAGACAGGTATGCTCGTGTTACACTGCTGCAGTCATCACACTTGGGTTATCCAGCCGTCAGGCGGTCCCGCAGTCTGCCTGAATTCCAAAGTCTTGGTCCGGTGTCGGTTGCTGTCGCTTCTTCCCTGACGTCAGTGCGCCAGGGGTATATCAGAGGCATCCAACGCCATTTTCTTCAGTCTTTCTTGCGGTCCCCGAAGCAGAAGCAGTCCAAGTGCTGGTCGGCAGACTCCTGAGATTTATAGAATTTCAGACCAAAGTCTTCAATAAAGCTAAGTACCCCGTTGGGGAACCTGTTCTTGCCTGTCTGATGTCAGAAAAAATAAACAATTGCATTTCTTGTGGGAAGCAAATACCTCCTAAGGATTTTCATTCTTGTATTCCTTGCCTAGGCCCAGACCATGAATGTCACAGGTTCTGTTTTGTGCTAGGTTTAACCAACTATAAAACATCGGTTTGATTTCGCCCAACATTATTTTGGTAGGAAATTTATACCATGCCGTCTGAGCAACCGACTACTGGAATGCATAAAAAACGCAAAGATAAGGACAGGCAGCAGAGACCCAAACCAGACTCGGAGGCCTCTGCTAGGCCAGTCGCTGGTTCTCCGGTTTTCAGTGAGGCGCTTATGCAGCCCCTGACTACCGCTGATTCAGAACCCCAGGCGGCATCAGATTCCCAAGAGGAGATTGCTAGGCCTCCATAACCTTTATCTTTAGGCCCTTCCGACTCCATGGCTGAAGATTCCGGTGCAGTAACGCCTTCAGTTGCAGAAGGTGTCTTCAGACTGACTACACTCACTATTAAATCGTATGCAAAGCTGAAAACTCCTTTAAAAGCAAAGACTGTACAGCAGTCTCCAGTACAAGGCCCCATGCAAGGCCCCATGCCTAAGAAACAGATGCTTAAGATGGCTGAAGACTTAATTACCCTAATCAGGGGTTCCCATCCCCCTCCTGATAAAAGGCCTAGACAGGAGAAGGACTACGCTTCCTCTGACCAGGTTTCAATTTCCTCAGATTCTTTTGAGGAACAGGAATATTATTTTCCCCCTTATGAAGACTCTGATGCTGAAGAGTCTATTCCTTCAGCATCTTCACCCAGAAGACTACTCTTTTGGGGAAACTTTACATACCATGAGGGAACATTTCCACTGGGAAGGCCAGGATTACTCTGATTCTAAGAAAAGGCTCAGAGTTCCTTTTACTACCCCAGCACAGACCACTTACTATTCCACCAGTGTTGGACATTGTGGATGATTATTCAGAATCTAGCCTTAACCCAGATTCATTACCTCCTGCACCAGCCAAACCAGACAGATACTATAGAGTCCCCGACTCTCACAAATTCCTATATAAAAACCCTGTTGCTGACCCAGAAACCATTTCCCAGGGTCCCAAAGGGGTTAAGGCCTCTATTGCTAAAAATCCTGTACCCTCTGAAAGGGATTCTAGAGCACTAGACAGATGGGGAAAGAAAATATATACCTCAGCTACTCTAGCTATGAGGGCCTTAAATTGCCAGTTTCACATGCTGAAATATCAACAATATTTGATGTCTCAATTAAAACAAAAAAATATCACACATACAGAGCAGCCTGATTACAAGGAAATGCAAGATTTGTTGCATGCAGCTGAACAAGTGGGAAAACATATTTTGCAATGTGGATTTGATTCATTGGAAGCTGCTTACAGAGCAGCAGTGACGGTCTGACATACGTAGGCATGCTTGGTTAAAAGAACAAACTTTACCTGATCATGTAAAAGCAAAGTTATTGGATGCACCTTTACAGCAGGATGTTTTATTTGGTGTAAAAGCAGAGGAGGTTTTAAAGAAAATGGAGGATAAGGCAAAATCTATGCAGACTGTCAAGGATTTTTTTACAGGTTCATACCCTTGTTTCAGCAGAAATTGGCCAGCCAAAAACTGGTCCTTTCCAGCTTCTGACGGATCACAGAGGGGCAAATACAGATGCCCAAGGGACAGAGGTCAGTCACAAGGCTCTTACAAGCCACGACAATGGGGTGCCACAATCCAGAAAGGAGAAGACAGGTCTCAAACTACCAGAAGACAAACGCAATGACTTGCCCCTCAGACTGCCAAGCAAATCCCTCTTGGCAGCTCCCTTGGGAGGAAGGCTAACACTTTTTGCAGACAACTGGCGCATCATCACAAAAGACAAATGGGTCCTAAATATTGTATCTCAAGGATGCAGATTCCACTTTCACATTTTACCAAGGATAAAAGGAATGCCAAACCTGCCACCAAATCAATGGGCAGAGGCTCAAAATCAAATTACAGCTCTCATGGACATGAGAGCCATTCAACAGGAGCAGGGGCAAGGATTTTACTCAAGACTCTTTAGTTCCCCGAAAGGACAAAGCTTGGAGACCCATTGTGGACCTCCCAATTCTAAACACACATCCCGAAGTACCCAAATTCAAGATGCTAACACTACAGCAACTTCTTCCCATGCTGGGCAAGAAGGCTTGGCTAGTAACGGACCTCAAGGAGGCATACCTGCATGTCCCTATCAGACAAAATTGCAGAAGATGCCTCCGATTTATAGCCGGTTCAACCCATTACCAATTCTCTGCACTGCCCTTTGGCTTATCTACTGCGCCCAGGGTCTTCACAAAATGCCTGGCACCAGTAATTGCATACTGCAGACAGAGGAATTCAAATATATCCATACCTGGATGACTGCCTTATTCAAGCAGAAAGCAAGGACATTCTTTTAAAGCATCTGGCGTTTGTCAAAACCTATTAAGTTGCCTAGGGTACACAGTAAACGAAAATAAGTCAAAACTAGTGCCCTCAAGACATAATATTCTTGGGTGCCAGCTTAAATACAACGGCCCAGATGGCTTATCTCACGCCAGACAAGCAAGGACAACTGACTCAATACTTCAAAATGATAAAGACCCAACTCCCTGCAAGAAAAATTCTGCAGGCCTTGGGATTCATGGCATCTTGCATACTACTAATACCATATGCAAAACTGCATATGAGGAAATTACAATGGTACCTGAAAAGCATATGGACTCAACACAACCACAGCTTGGAAACAATACCACTCATTCCCTGCCTTCAACAGGAGTTTCTATGGTGGGCTCAGGCATGTCACCTCAACAATGGTCAGTCTTTTACCTTGCCCACAGCCAGGCAAACTAACAACTGATGCATCAGATTATGCCTTGGGAGCACACATGGCAGGACAGTGTATTCAGGGCAAATGGTCTGTAGATCAAAGGCATCTACATACCCATCAAAAAGAGATGCTAGCTGTACAAAATTCCCCAACAGCTTTCAAGGACCTCCTACATCCAGGACAACTACTAATAGACTGACAACACCACAGTGATGTGGTACATAAACAAGCAAGGGGGCACACATTCCTACCCCCTATGCAGGCCAGCAATGACCTTGTGGAACACAGCACTGACCTACCAAGTTCAACTACAAGCAAAATTCCTGCCAGGAAAGAAACACATTGGCTGACTAAGCAGAAACATCATAGATCCTCACGAGTGGGAACTAGATCCACAAGTATTCGCAATGATAACTCAAAAATGTGGGAGCCCAGACCTAGATCTTTTTTGCATCCCCCTAAAACTACCAACTATGGAAATTTTGCACAAGGACATACCACACACACTAGCTTGGAAAGTGGACGCCCTCACATTCAGTTGGAAAACATTAACAGTGCATGCCTTTCCTCCACTGCCTCTTCTGGCAAAGATGCTGCTGAAAGCCAGATTAGAGAGGCCACAAATGATGCTCATTGCTCCAGACTGGCCACGCCAACACTGGTAACCAATGCTAAGGAACATGGCTCAAGGCCCACCATGGATTTTACCTCAAATTCCTCACCTGCTCACTCAGCAAAACAATCCAGATTCTACACAGCCAGCTCAAGACTTTAAATCTGGCGGCTGCTTGGCAAATTACCTAAACAACCACTCAACACTTGTCTCTAAAGCTGTTATGGATGTCATTCTGGAGGCCAGGAGGCCCAGCACCAGGAAAGCCTATTCAGACAAATGGAAAAGATTCTGCGCCTGGAACCAGGCTAAAGGCCAGAATCCTCTTGTCCCAAGTATTCCTCAGATTCTACAATATTTAATGGAGGTGTTGCACAAAGAACTTTCCTTTTCATCTATTAAGATCCACGCCTCTGCTATTTCAGCTCAATACAACATGGATCCTCCTATATTTTCACATCCATTACTAAGACAGTACCTCAGAGGGGCTAAGAACATAAGACCGCCCCGGAGAGCACCAACTTGATCTCAACTTTGTTTTGGAAAACTTACACTACTGCCCTTTGAACCAGCTTTTACAGCTGATTTACAGTTTCTATCATGGCAAACTGCCCTGCTGCTAGCAATAACCTCAGCACGAAGAGTCTCAGAGCTACAGGCCGTAATGGCAGTGGAGCCTTTCATCATTTTTTCATCAAGACAGTCGCTTTACGAACTAACCCTGCCTTTATGCCAAAGGTGGTATCCAGTGTGGCCCTAAACCAAACCATTCATTTGCCCACCTTTTATCCAAACCCCCAGAACAAAGGGGAAAGGCTCCTACACTCTTTGGACATTCACAGGCAATTACGTTATTACTTGGATAAAACTAAGGCTTTCAGAAAATCTGACCAGCTCTTTGTATCCTATGCTGCAGGATCACAAGGAAAGGCAGTCTCAAAACAGACAATTTCGAAATGGATAGGACATTGTATCCATTTCTGCTACACACACTGTGGGAAGCCTGTACCTGGTAACATTAGACCCCATTCCACCAGGGCTACAGCCTTCCTCAGAGGGGTACCAACCAAGGATATTTTGGAGGCTGCAACTTGAGTTCAGTGCACACCTTCATCAAGCGCCATCACTTACCTCTATACTCTAAAACCAGAACTGGCTTTGCCACTGCAGTTCTGTAGGGCCTACTAGCTTCTCCAAACCCTGTTTAGTTCCACCGCCCATCCTTATCTTTGGGATTCAACCCAAGTGTGTTGACTGCAGCAGTGTAACACGAACATAGTACAGTTTTGTACCTACCATAAATGTAGATGTTAGTGTTCACACTGCTGCAGTCCAGGTTACCCTCCCTCCCCTCTGACCTAGCTGAACTTTTGTATACCTTTCTATCCTGTACAACCTTTGTGGTGTATTTGCTTGTAACTGAAGGTATTCCTTTTGTTTTATTAGCAATATGTATCGCGTATCTACTTGGGGGCACCTGACATCTGGGGCAAGAAAAAATGAAGAAAATGGTGTCTGATGCCTCTTGTATACCCCTGGCGCACTGACGTCAGGGAAGAAGCGACAGCAGCCACCGCTGGACCAAGACTTGGCCGACTGCGGGACTGCCTGATGGCAGGATAACCCAAGTGTGATGACTGCAGCAGTGTGAACACTAACGTATACATTTATGGTAGGTACAAAACTGTACTTTAAGAACAAACCCTACCTTTATGCCTAAGGTGGTATCCATTGTGGCTCTTAACCAAACTATTCACTTGCCAACATTTTATCCAAATCCCCAGAATAAAGGAGAGACTTCTACATTCCTTGGACATAGGCAATTGCACTTCTTCTTGGACAAAAAAGCTTTCAGAAAATCTGAACAATTGATGTTCGTGTTACCCTGCTGCAGTCATCACATATCCTGCCGTCAGGCAGTCCTGCAGTCGGCCTGAATTCCAAAGTCTTGGTCCGGCGTCGGTTGCTGTCGCTTCTTCCCTGACGTCAGTGTGCCAGGGGTAAATAAGAGGCATCCGATGCCATTTTCTTCAGTCTTTCTTGCTGCGCGGTGCCTGAAGCAGAAGCAGTTTGCAAGTGCCGGTCGGCCGACACTTGAGATTTTCGATTTGAATTTCAGTCCAAAGTCTTCAATAAAGCTAAGTACCCCATTGGGGAACATTTTCTTGCCTCAGTCCGATGTCGGAAAAAATTAACAATTGCATTTCTTGTGGGAAGCAAATACCTCATAAGGACTTCCATTCCTATTGTATTCCTTGCCTAGTCCCAGACCACGACGTCACAGGTTGTCTGTTTTGTGCTAGGTTTAATAAACGAACTATCAAACTCCGTTTTGACTTCGCACGGCATTACTTTGGTAGGAAATTTAATTATCATGCCGTCGGAGCAGCCGACTACTGGCATACAGAAAAAACGCAAGGATAAGGACAGGCAGCCTAGGAGCAAGCCAGACTCCGAGGCCTCTGCTGGGCCTGTCGCCGGTTCTCTGGTTTTCAGTGAGGTGCCTACGCAGCCCCTGACTACCACAGAACTGGAACCCCAGACAGCTGCGGATTCCCAAGTGGAGCCTATTAGGCCGACGCAGCCATCTTCCAACACCTGAGCAGAAGTAGACCCCGGTGCATTAGAAACACCTTCGGTTGCAGAAGGTGTCATCAGACCGACTAAACTCACCATTAAATCTTATGCCAAGCTTAAAACTCCTTTAAAACCTAAGACTGTACATCAGTCTACAGTTCAAGGCCCCATGCCTAAAACAGATGCTTAAGATAGCTGAAGATTTGATTACCCTAATCAGGGGTTCCCATTCCCCTCCTGATAAGGCAAAGACGAGAGGAGGATTATGCTTCCTCTGACCAGGTTTCAATTTCCTCATTCTTCTGAGGAACAGGATTACACTTTTCCACCTTATGAAGACTCTGATGCTAAAGACTCTATTCCCTCAGCATCTCCCCCTGAAGACTACTCCTTTGGGGAAACTTTACATACCATGAGGGAACATTTCCACTGGGAAGGACAGGACTACTCTGATTCTAAGAAAAGGCTCTGAGTTCCTTTTACTACCCCAGCACAGACCTCTTGCTATCCCTCCAGTTTTAGATATTGTGGATGATGTTTACTTGGAGTCTAGTTTAAATCCAGACTCTACCTCCTGCTCCAGCCAAACCAGACAGATACTACAGAGTACCTGACTCTCACAAATTCCTTTATAAAAGCCCTGTGGCTGACCCAGAAACAATTTCCCAGGGTCCTAAGGGAGCTAAAGCTTCTATGGCTAAAAATTCTGTGCCCTCAAAGGGATTCCAGAGCCCTAGATGGGGAAAGAAAATATACACCTCAGCAACTCTGGCTGAGAGCATTAAATTGTCAGTTTCACATGTTGAAATATCAGCAATTCCTAATGTCTCAAAACAAAAAATGAGCACACATACTGAACAGTTTAAATTCAAGGAAATGCAGGATCTGATGCATGCAGCTGAACAGGTGGGCAAACATACTTTACAATGCGGATTTGATTCGTTGGAAGCTTCCTGTAGAGCAGCTGTTACTGGCTCATACGTAGATATGCTTGGTTAAAAGAACAAACCCTTCCTGATCATGTTAAAGCAAAATTATTGGATGCACCTTTATAGCAGGATGTATTTGGTGTCAAAGCAGAAGAGGTTTTAAAGAAAATGGAGGATAAGGCAAAGTCTATGCAGACGGTCAAGGATTTTTTGCAGGTACAGCCCCCTCATTTCAGCAGAAATTGGCCAACAAATAACTGGTCCTTTCCAGCTTCTGACAGATCAGAGGGGCAAATACAGATGCCCAAGGGGCAGAGGTCAGTCACAAGGCCCTTGCAAACCTTAGCAATGGGGTACTGCTACCCAGAAAGGAGAATACAGGCCCCAAGCTAGCGGAAGACAGTGACTCAGTCCTCAAACTACCAAGCAAATCTCTCCTGGCAGTTCCCTTGGGAGGAAAATTAGCATTTTTTTACAGACAACTGGCACATCACTGGCACATCACAAAAGACAAATGGGTCCTAAACATTCTCTCAAGGATACAGATTCCACTTTCATACCTTACCAAGGATAAAAGGAATGCCAAACCTGCCACCAAATCAGTGGGCAGAGGCACAAAAACAAATTACAGCTCTCATGGACATGAGCCATTCAACAGGTACCTACACAGGAGCAAGGACAAGGATTTTACTCCTTACTCTTTCTAGTCCCAAGAAAGGACAAAGCATGGAGACCCATTCTGGATCTTTCAATTCTGAACACCTATTTGCAAGTACCAAAATTCAAGATGCTAACACTACAGCAGCTTCTTCCCATGCTGGGCAAGAATGCTTGGCTAGTAATGTTGGACCTCAAGGAGGCATACCTGCATGTCCCTATCAGGCAAAATTGCAGAAGATATCTCTGCTTCATTGCAGGTTCAACGCATTATCAATTCTCTGCACTTCCCTTTGGCTTGTCTACTGCACCCAGGGTCTTTACAAAATGCCTGGCACCAGTAATTGCATACTGCAGACAGGAATTCAAATATACCCATACCTGGACGACTGCCTTATTCAAGCAGAAAGCAAAGACATTCTTTTAAAGCATCTGGCATTTGTCAAGCACCTTCTAAGTTGCCTAGTTTACACAGTAAACGAAAAGAAGTCAAAACTAGTGCCCTCACAAAATATAATAGGGTGCCAGCTTTAATACAACTGCCCAAATGGCTTATCTCACGCCAGACAAGCAACAACAGCTGACTCAATATTTCAAAATGGCAACAAAGACCCAACTCCCTGCAAGAAAAATTCTGCAGGCCTTGGGATTCATGGCATCTTGCATACTACTAATACCATTTGCAAAACCAAAACTGCGTATGAGGAAATTACAGTGGTACCTGAAAAGCGTATGGACTCAGCACAGCCACAGCTTGGAAACAATGATACCACTCATTCCCTGCCTTCAACAGGAGTTTCTATGGTGGGCACAGGCATGTCACCTCAACCATGGTCAGCCTTTCACCTTACCCACAGCCAGGCAAACTATGACAACAGATGCATCAGACTATGCCTGGGGAGCGCACATGGCAGGACAGTGCATTCAGGGCAAATGGACTACAGATCAGAGGCATCTGCATATCAATCAAAAAGAAATGCTAGTAGTACAGAATGCCTTAACAGCTTTCAAGGACCTTTTACACCCAGGACAACTAATAGACTGATGTGGTACATAAACAAGCAAGGGGGCACACATTCCTACCCTCTATGCAGGCAAGCAATGACCTTGTGGAACACTGCGCTGTCTTACCAGGTTCAATTACAAGCACAATTCCTGCCAGGAAAGAAAAACACATTGGCAGACGACCTAAGCAGAAACATCATGGATCCACACGAGTGGAAACTAGATCCACAAGTATTTGCAATGATAGCTCAAAAATGGGGACGCTCAGACATCTGTTTGCAAGCCCCCACAACTACCAACTTCAAAAATTTTGCACAAGGACATTCCATCCGCAAGCTTGGAAAGTGGACGCCCTCTCATTCAGTTGGAAAACATTAACAGTGTATGCCTTTCCTCCACTACTTCTTCTAGCAAAGGTACTGCTGAAAGTCAGATTAGAGAGGCCACAAATGATGCTCATTGCACCAGACTGGCCACGCCAGCATTGGTATCCAATTCTAAGGAACATGGCCCACGGCCCACCATGGATTTTACCACAAATTCCTCACCTGCTCACCCAGTGAGTCAGATTCTACACAGCCAGCTCAAGACTTTAAACCTGTCTGCATGGCAAATTACCTAAACAACCAGCCAACACCAATATCCAAAGCTGTTATGGATGTCATTCAGGAGGCCCAGCACCAGGAAAACCTATTCAGACATGGAAAAGATTTTGCGCCTGGAACCAGGCTAAAGGCCAAAATCCCCTTGATCCCAACATTCCTCAGATTCTACAATATTTAACTGAGATGTTGCACAAAGGACTTTCCTTTTCATCTATTAAGATCCACGCCTCAGCAATTTCAGCTCATTACAACACGGATCATCCTTTATTCTCACATCCACTCTTAAGACAGTACCTCAGAGGGGGTAAGAACACAAGACTGCCAAGGAGAGCACCAACACCTACTTGGGATCTCAACTTTGTTCCGGAAAAGATTACACTGCCGCCCTTTGAACCAGCTTTTTCAGCCGATTTAAAATTTCTTTCATGGAAAACTGCCCTACTACTAGCAATAACCTTGGCTAGAAGAGTCTGAGCTACAGGCACTAATGGCAGTTGAGCCTTTCCTCATTTTTCATCAAGACGGTCTCTCTACGAACTAACCCTTCCTTTATGCCAAAGGTGTGGTATCCAGCGTGGCCCTAAACAAACCATTTGCCCACCTTTTTCCCAAATCCCCAGAACAAAGGAGAGACTCATGCACTCTAGACATTCACAGGCAATTTTTACTACTTGGATAAAACTAAGGCTTTCAGAAAAACTGACCAGCTCTTTGTAGCCTGCTACAGGATCACAAGGAAAAGCTATCTCAAAACAGACCATTCCTAAATGGATAGGGCATTGCATACGTTTCTGCTACACTCATCATGGTACCTGCTAACATTAGGTACCACTCCACCAGGGCTACAGCTACATCAGCAGCCTTTCTCAGGGGAGTGCCAACCAAGGATATTCTGGAAGTTTCAACTTTGAGTTCAGTGCACACCTTCACCAAACACTTCTATATTCTAAGACTAGAGCTGGTTTTGCCACTGCAGTTTTGCAGGGCCTTCTAGCTTCTTCTAACCCTGTTCAACTCCACCTGCCATCCTTAGCTTTGGGATTCAACCCAAGTGTGATGACTGCAGCAGGGTAACACGATGAACATAGTACAGTTTTTGTACCTACCATAAATGTAGATGTTAGTGTTCACCCTGCTGCAGTCCAGGTTACCCTCCCTCCATCCCCTCTGAACTAGCTGAACTTATCTATACCACTCTATCCTATACTATCTCTATGGTGTATTTGCTTGTGTCTAAAGGTATTTTTATCTAGATATATCGCCTACCTATTGGGGGCACCTGACATCTGGGGCAAGAAAAACTGAAGAAAATGGCGTCTGATGCCTCTTGTATACCCCTGGCGCACTGACGTCCGGGAAGAAGCGATAGCAGCAGACGCCAGGCCAAGACTTTGGAATTCAGGCTGACTGCGGGACCGCGTGACGGCAGGATAACCCAAGTGTGATGACTGCAGCAGGGTGAACACTAACATCTACATTTATGGTAGGTGCAAAACTGTACTTTTGCATCATATGCTGCAGGATCACAGGGAAAGGCTATTTCAAAGCAGACCATTTCAAAATGGATAGGACACTATCTGGTTCTGCTCCACACAACATGGGAAACCTGTACCTTGTAATATTAGACCACATTCCACCAGGGCAACTGCCACTTCTACTGCCTACCTTAGAGGAGTACCTACCAAAGATATCTTGGAAGCTGCAACTTGGAGTTCATTGCATACCTTTACCAAGCATTACCATTTGCCTCTTTATTCTAGATCCAGAGCTGACTTTGCCACTGCAGTGCTGCAGGGCCTCATAGCCACACCAAATCCTCTTTAGAGCCAGCCACCCAAACTAAGCTTTGGGATTCTACCCAAGTGTAATGACTGCAGCAGTGAAACACTATGAACATAGTACAGTTTTGTACCTACCATAAATGTAGGTGTTAGTGTCTTCACTGCTGCAGTCCAGGTTACCCACCCGCCAGCCCCTCTTTCTTGTCTGGGACTAACCTATACTACCTATGTGGTGTATTTGCTGGTTACTGAAGGTTTTATTTTTACCTTTTTTGTAGGTTTTATTAGCAATACGTATTGCCTACCATTTTTAGGGTCACCTGACATCTGCGGCAAGAAAAACTGAATAAAATGGCGTCAGCTGCTGCTTATATACTCCTGGCGCACTGACTGGGAAGAGGCGACAGCAACTGACGCCGGGCCAAGACTTTGGAACTCAGGCAGACTGCGGGCCCGCCTGACGGAAGGATAACCCACGTGTAATGACTGCAGCAGTGAATAACATCTACATTTATGGTGGGTACAAAACTACTTTCCTCTTCAAGAATCCTACTGCGGATCCAGAGACCATTTCCCAAGGTCCAAAGGGCATTAAAACTACTGCTGCTAAAAATCCTTCCCATTCTGATAGAGATTCTAGAGCCTTGGACAGATTGGGTAAGAAGGTATACATTTCTGCTACTATGGCCATTAGGGCTTTAAATTGCCAGTTTCATATGTTGGTACCAGCAGCATGTTATGGGACTAGTTAAATAGAAAATTGTTGATTCCTGACTGTGCTGAACACACAGAATTACAGGATTTAATGCATTCTGCTGAACAAGTTAGTAAACATACTTTGCAATGTGGTTTGATTCTTTAGCAGCATCTTGCAGGGCTGCTGTCACTGGGTCTGTACTTAGAAGGCATGCTTGGCTTAAGGAGCAAAACTTGCCAAATGTTAAAGCTAAATTACTGGATGCTCCCTTAAACAAAGACCGCCTGTTTGGCAATAAAGCAGAATTCCTCAAAAAGATGGAGGAAAAAGCTAAATCTATGCAAACAGATTTCCTGCAAGTACAGCCTACCAGAGTTTAGTAGGCATTGGCCTTCAAATAATTGGTCCTTTCCAGTCTCTTCCAGGCCTTCAGTCCAAACCCCGGAACAGCAGACCACCTAGGTTAGTCTCAGGCTATGGACAGGCCTAAGCAGTGGGGGGCTACCACTACCAAAGCAGGAAGTAGTAAGACACCCCCTATGGAAAAATGTCTGACTTAACCTTAACCCTTCCAAGCCCTGCTCCACTGCTTGCTCCCTTAGGAGGAAAGCTCTCCCTGCATGCAAAAAACTGGGAACTCCTAACCCAAAACAAATGGGTTTTAAATAGTTTTCCAAGGATACATATTCCACTTCCACACCCTACCAACCCCAAACGGTTGGCCAGACCTACCCCCAAATCAGTGGGCAGAGGCTCATCAGCAGGTTTTCTCTCTAAGTATCAGGGCTATTCAGCCTGTCCCAGCAGAAGAAAGGGGATAAGGTTTTTATTAGAGTTTTCCTGGTACCTAGAAAAGACAGCTCCTGGCATCCTATCCTGGACCTTTCTATTCTAAACACCTCTTTGGTAATCCCAAAATTCAAAATGCTAACACTTCAGCTGCTTCCTATGCTAGGCAAAGATGCCTTGTTGGCAACCTTAGACTGAAAGGAAGCTTACCTGCACATTCCAATAAAGGAATCTTGCAGAACATACCTACGCTTCAGGGCAGGCTCCATGCACTCAGTTCTCTGCACTTCCCTTTGGCTTGTCTACTGCGCCCAGGGTATTCACAAACTGTCTCGCTCCAGCCATTGCATTTTCCAGACAGACAAATATTCAAATATACCCATATCTGGATGATTGTCTGATTCAGGCAGAAAGCCAGGACTTGCTATTAAAACATCTGGCTTTCGTAAAGAAGCTTCTAACCTCACTGGGGTACACCATAAATGAAAAATCTCACCTAGTACCCTGCCAACAGATTGTATGCCTGGGAGCAAGCTTGAACACCACTTCCCAGATGGCTTTCCTCACTCCAGAGAAACAAGATGTTCGTGATACACGGCTGCAGTCATCACTCTTGGGTTATCCTGCCGTCAGGTGGTCCCACAGTCTGCCCTAGTTCCAAAGTCTTGGTCCGGTGTCTGTTGCTTACGCTTCTTCCCTGACGTCAGTGCGCCAGGGGTATATAAGATGCATCCGATGCCATTTTCTTCAGTCTTTCTTGCCGCACGGTGCCCGAAGCAGTTTGCAAGTGCGGGTCGGCAGACTCCTGAGATTTTCAAATCGAATTTCAGACAGAAGTCTTCATAAAGCTAAGTACCCCGTTGGGGAACCTTTTCTTGCCTCCTACTTTAAACAGACTACTGGCCACAAAGACCCAGCTATCTGCAAGGAAAATTCTGCAAGCCTTGGGGTTCATGACCTCTTGCATTCTACTAATTTCATATGTAAGACTGCATATGAGGAAACTACAATGGTATCTAAAGTGTCTATGCTGCCAACATTCTCAGGACCTGGAATCAATGTTTCTTCTCATTCCTTGTATCAAGACAGAGTTCCTTTGGTGGGCAGAGGCCTGCTACCACAACAAGGGGATCCCTTTCACTCTACCCCCTGCTGCCCTAGCCCCAACAGATTCCTCAGATTATGCATGGGGGGCTCTTTTGGCAGGGCAGTGCATTCAGGGCAAATGGAACCGGGGTCAGATGCACCTGCATATCAACCAAAAAGAAATGTTAGCTGTACAGAATTCCCTGACAGCCTTCAAAGACCTCATCCTTCCAGGACAGTTATTGGTAAAGACAGACAACACCACAGTTATGGGATACATAAGCAGGGGGAAACCCACTCGAACCCTCTATGCAGACTAGCCGTGGCTCTGTGGAATGCAGCCTTGAGCTACCAAGTGCACCTAAAGCTCAATTCCTGCCAGGCAAGCGAAATTCATTGGCAGACCTAAGCAGAAATGTCATGGACCCACATGAATGGAAACTGGAACCAAAAATATTCAACCTCTTGAACAGATCGGGGACTCGAGAGATGAACCGGTTTGCCTCCCCTCAAAACTACCAATTGGACAAATGCTGCACAAGGACTCCCACAGTCAAGCTTGGAAAGTGGATGCCCTGTCCTTTACTTGGGAAAGCCTCTCTTTCTCCCTCTGCCTCTCCTCTCGAAGGTTCTGCAAAAGATTGAACAGGACAAGCCAAGGGCAATTCTGATTGCACCAGACTGGCCATGCCAACATTGGTACCCCCTCTTGCACAGTATAACTGCTGGAACCATGGCACCTACCTCAGACACCTTCCTTGCTGTCCCAGCAGGTGGGCCAGATTCTGCACCCTCCGCTTCAAAACCTGAGCCTTGCAGCCTGGCTAATTCCTTGAGCTGCCCAATAGCACCCCTCAGTAAGTGCTAGATGTCATTCTAGAAGCAAGAAGGCTTAGTACTAGGAAATCTTATGCTGAAAAGTGGAAAAGATACTGTTCCTGGAGCCAGACATCTTACCTCATATTTTTCAGTACTTAACAGAAATGCTCCACAAGGGCCTATCCTTCTCGTTCGATTAAAAGGCATGCCTCTGCCATTTCAGCACATAATACTGAACCACCCCTCTTCTCTCACCCCCTGCTAAAGCCCCTCCTCAGAGGGGCCAAAAATCCCCCCCCCCCTCCCCAGGCGAGACCCTACTCCAGCCTGGGACCTAAACTTTGTATTGGAAAAGCTCACTCTCCCATTTGAACCAGCTACAACTGCAGAGTTGAAATTCCTTTCTTGGATAACAACCTTCCTTCTAGCCATCACTTCAGCAAGGTCTGAATTACAGTCCCTCATGGCAGTGGAGCCCTTCATTATCTTCAGTGCAGACAGTTTCCCTCAGGACCAGTCCTTCCTTTATGTCCAAGGTGGTGTGTAGTGTGGCCCCAAATCAGTCCATTTATTTCCCTACCCTTTTTCCTGAATCCACAAAACAAAGGTGAGCGAATACTGCACTCTTTGGATGTGCGCAGACAACCTAGATTTTATTTGGACAGGACTAAGCCTCAGAAAATCTGAACAGCTGCTAGTTGGCTTTGCTGCAGGGGCAAAGGGGAAGGCCATTTCAAAGCAAACCATTTCTAAATGTATAGCCCATTGCATTCATTTCTGCTATAATCACCATGGAAAACCTACCCCACAGGGATAAGATCACATTTCACCAGGGCTGCATCTACCTCTACAGCCTTCCTCAGAGGCGTCCCTCCCAGAGACATCCTAGAAGCTGCTACCTGGAGCTCTGTACATACCTTCAAGCATTACCACGTGCCTATTTCTAAATCCAGAGCTGATTTTGCCACTGCATACCTGCAGGGCTTATCTGGTCCTAATGCTCTGACTTTCTCCTCCCTTCCTTAGCTTTGGGAATCAACCCAAATGTAATAACTGCAACAACTCCACTCCTCCTCTGCCCAACTGCTCGTGCCCCTAGGAGGAAAACTTGCCCATCATGCAAAAAACTGGACTTCCATCACCAAAGACCGATGGGTCCCAAGCGTATCCCAGGGGTACAAATTTTACTTCACTCACTGCCAACCCCAAAACTGTTACCAGACCTTCCTCCAAGCCAGTGGGCAGAGGCACAAAACCAAGTTCAATCCCTGCTCTCCATAAGGACAATTCATCTTGTTCCTGCAGAACAGATGGGTCAAGGGTTCTATTCCAGGCTTTTCCTGGTACCCAGAAAAGAGGGCACTTCGCGCCCAATTCTAGATCTTTCCATTCTAAACACCTTCCTGGTGGTACCAAAATTTAGAATACTCACTTTGCAGCAGCTTCTTCCTATGCTGGCCATAGATGCCTGCTTAGCCACCTTAGACCTAAAAGAAGCCTATCTGCACATCCCTATCAGGGACCCGTGCAGGAAATACCTACACTTCAGGGCAGGATATATGCATCATCAGTTCTCTGCACCTCAGGTACACTATCAACGAAAAGAAATCAAAACTAGTCCCCAGTCAAAAGATTGTATTCCTGGGAGCAAGCTTGGACACAGCATCCCAGATGGCATTCATTGCTCCAGAAAAACAACTTCACTCAAAATGGCCACCAGAACCCAGCTATCAGCAAGGAAAATCCTGCAAGGCCTTTTGCATCCTAATTCCGTATGCCAGACTGCATATGAGGAAACTTCAGTGGTACTTAAAAAGTCTCTGGTGCCAACATTCTCAGGACCTGGAAACTCATTCCTGTCATACCTTGTCGAAGGACAAAGTTTCTTTGGTGGGCAGCAGCATGCAACCACAATAAGGGACTTCCCTTTACTCAACCGCACGCTGCCCAGAGCCTAACCACAGACTCAGACTATGCCTGGGGGACACACCTGGATGACAAGTGCATTCAGGGCCACTAGAGCCCAAGTCAAATTCATATGCACATCAACCAAAAAGAGATGCTAGCTGTTCAGCATGCTCTAACAGCTTTCAGATCCCTACTCTCACCAGGACCCCTGCTAATCAAAACAGACAACACAGTTATGTGGTACATCAACAAGCAGGGGAAACCCACTCTTTAGCCACTGTGTGCAGGCTAGCCATGGCTCTGTGGAACACTGCCTTGGACATGCAGGTCCATCTTGCAAGCTCATTTCCTGCCAGGCAAACAACTTGCTGGCAGACTTTAGCAGAAATCATAGACCCACACGAGTGGCAATTAGAGCCCAGCACCTTCAGCCTTCTAATCCAGAAATGGGGGACCCCAGAGGTGGACCTCTTTGCCTCCACCTGCAGTCACCACCTCAGCAAATTCTGCACCAGGACACCTCACAGCAGGGCCTCGAAATTGGATGCCCAATCCTTCCAGTGGGAAAACCTCAATCTATGCATTTCTCCCTCTGCCCCTGCTCTCAAGAATATTACTAAAGATAAGACAGGACAGACCAAGGACAATCCTCATTGCCCCGGACTGGCCACACTAGCACTGGTACCCACTACTGTGCAGCCAGTCACCGGTGCCACCCTGGCACCTATCCCAGAGCCCCAACCCTCCTCACTCAGCAGGGGGGACTGATCTTGCATCCGCAACTGCAAACCTTGAATTTTTGCAGCCTGGCTTATTCCTTGAATTCTCCCCCAATGACCAGCCTAAGCAAGCAGGTGCTGGATGTCATTCTCAAAGCCGGAAGACCCAGTACAAGGAAATCCTACGCTGATGAGTGGAAAAGGTTTTGCTCTTAGATTCAGTCTAAAGGAGAGGACTCTGCACTGCCCTCCCTACCACTAATCCTGGATTACTTGGCAGGTCTACTCCACTGCCCTCCCTGCCACTAATCCTGGATTACTTGGCAGATCTACTCCACAGAGGCCTATCCTCCTCTATTAAGATCCATGCCTCTGCCATCTTGGCTCATTACAACACTGAGCCACCTCTCTTCTCACCCTGTCATCAAACAGTTCCTGAGAGGGGCAAATAACTTAAGGCCACCAAGGAGAGCAACCACCCCTGCTTGGGACCTTAACCTTGTACTGGAAAAGCTCACATTCCCCCCTTTGAGCCTGCAGCATCAGCAGAGTTGATTCCTCTCTTGGAAAACAGCCTTGCTTCTGGCCATCACTTCAGCTAAAGAGTGTGTGAGCTACAAGCATTTATGGCTGTGGAACCCTTCGTTATTTTTCATGCTGACATGGTCTCCCTCAGGATGAATCCTTCCTTTATGCTTAGTGGTGTCCAGTGTGGCGCTCAACCAATCTGTACATTTGCCAACTTTCTTCTCTAATCCTCAAAAAGGGGAAAGGATCCTGCACTCCTTGGACGTGCACAGACAGCTCAGATTCTACCTGGATAGGACCAAGCCCTTCACGAAATCTGACCAGTTACTACGCAGTTTTGCACCAGGGGCAGAGGGCAAGGCCATTTCAAAACCATTTCCAAATGGATAGCACACTGTATCCATTTCTGCTACAAACAATCGGAAACTAACCCCTCAGGGGGTCTGAACCCATTCTGCTAGGGCAACTTCTACCTCTACAGCATTCCTCAGGGCCCCTACCAGGGACATTCTGGAAGCTGCTACCTGGAGTTATGTACACACATTCACAAAGCATTACCACCTGTCTATCTTTTCCAAATCTAGGGGCGGGTTTTGCAACAGCAGTCCTGCAGGGCATACTAGCCAGCCCAAACTATTCTTGACTACCTCCACCCTTCAGCTTTGGGGAATTGACCCAAATGTGATTACTGCAACAGTGAAACGCGAACATAGTACAGTACATCTGCATTTATGGTATTCACTGTTGCATTCCTAGTTTCCTTCCTGTCCCCCTCTGTGTATATTACTCATCCCTTACAGGGGTATTGGTATTTAAGTTTTACTGGTGGTGATTTTCCCATCATAGCTTAGCTCACTATTGGAGGGGGGGGGGCGCGCTCCTGACATTTGGGGCAAGAAAAACTGATGTAATTATGTCGGCGGCCTGTTTTTATACCCCTGATGACCTGACGTCAGTCCTGGAGTGACAGCAACCGATGCAGAAATACTAAGTCTCTCGAATTCGGGCCGACTGAGGGTTACCTGCAGGCAGATAACCAGTGTGTGATGACTGCAACAGTGTACTCTACCATCTACATTTATGGTAAGTGTACACAGCTGTACTTTTTCGTTCTGGAGTTCTTCAGAAGTGAAGTGACTTGTCCCAAGAGTCACTTTTGCTAGGGTCTTGTTCATTCTGAGTGGAGTTGCTCCTGTTTCAGTCAATTGGTATTGATTCCCACCCTTCAATTGCATGTTGAGCCCTCATGGCAACTTTATGCTACATTTTCATGTGTGGGTCCTTTTATTCCTGCTCTGTATGAGGATGTTCCATGAGTAAACTAGACTAAGGATTATGGGGGCGCACAGCTATCCATTATGACAAATTGATTGTAGGAGGGACTATGTTGGCATTTTAAGTGCTCAAATGACAATTTTTGTGACAAGTCAGTATAGAATTTTTAGCAGTTAATTTTGTGACCTCAGATTTCTTAAGTTTTACCTTTTGTGCACTGTAGTCAATGAAATGTGCTTGGAATTTACTTGTCTAGTAAAATGTTCTGTTTTTATATCTGTGTTTATACATATACATATGTATATATGTGTGTGTGTATGTATATATGTATATATATGTGTATATATATATATATATATATGTATATATATGTATATATGTATATATATGTGTATATATATATATATATATATGTATATATGTGTGTGTACGTACACATGCACACGACTTCATAATTAAAGTTTTTTGGGACTGAGTTACCTAAAGCAGTGTCCTTCTAGCCACTTTATGATTCTAAAATGAGCCTTTTTGGGTGGGGACTGCTGTCTGATAGTATTTGAGTGATGCAGTAATTTCAGTTACCAATCTACTCCAGTTCATTGCCAGGAGGGGTAAGGAGAATGGAGCTTTTCCTAACATTCAGTGAGTGCAAGGCTAATCTCCGGGGTGCCACCTTCAGAAATGCCTGCAGACTGGCAGTTCATATGAAGCAGTTTAGGGTGTGGGCAAATTAAAGCAGTTGGTGAAAGTGTGGATGTGGTGACTCTGTACAAGGGCACCACATATGGCAGCTGAACTGGAGAACCGAAAGTTGAGGCAGCGGTTCTAAACAGCTGTACTGAGCCTGGTTGAGAGTGATGCTGTGGAGTCGGTGAGTATTTGCCAGATGTGGGATGTTCTTCATTCCACATTGCTGCAGTCCTAACTATTGGGGTAGTCCGCTGTCCAGTCGGCCCGAATACCAAAGTATATGGCTGACGTCGGTCAGGGCGCATTAGACTGACGTCAGTACGTCAGGGTACTAATGCGCATGACCGACGTCATATCCTCAGTCTTTTTTGCCGCATGGTCCGATGCAGAAGCAATTTTGCGAGTGCAGGTTGGCGTTCTGAAAGTTTCTGAAGTCAGAGTTTCAGACCGAATCAAAGTTGGCTAAGTACCCCGTTGGGGAATATTTTGGTTTTTTCTTGCCTCAGTATTTAACCGGATGTCAGAAAAAGTGAATAACTGTATTTCTTGTGGGAAACAGATACCTCATAGGGATTACCATACTTTGTGTATACCTTGTTTAGGGCCTGAGCACGACGTTGTTGGATGCCGCTCTTGTGCTAGATTTAACAAACGCACTATTAAGAGAAGGTTAGACTGTGCCAGGTTAGTTTTTGGGAAGCGTTGTAATTATAAAATGCCGTCGGATGCTCCGACGCCCGCTTCGACCAAAAAGCGCAAGGACAAAGCAGCAAAGCCTGGAGTGGAAGAACCGACAGTCCCAGACGTCGGATCTTTAGAAGGCTCAGTGGAGCCGGAGGTTTTGCCAGGTGTTTCTTTGGAGTCTCGGGGAGAGACTTTACTGTTACAGGATGTATCCTCGCAGGAAGTAGGCCAGGCTGAGGGGGCTTCTCAGGTGGCTGTTCTTCCCTCTCTTCCTAAGGTGGTTAGGGCCTCCCCTTCTGTTTCCAAGGCTTCTTTGAGAGGCAGGCCAAGTTCAGCTTCAGTGGGGGTTTCTCCTAGTGCTTCTGGGTCTTTGCCTAAGAAACATATGCTTAAAATGGCAGAGGATTTGATTACTATGATTAGAGGTTCTATGCCCCCTCCTGATAAGTGGCCTAGGGTGGAACCTGAGTTTGAAAGTTTTGAGCAATGTTCGGAGGCTTCTGAGTCTTCGGCTGAAGACTTGCAGGAGTATCCTCCTTATTCTGATGTGGATGATTCTACTCCTTCTGCTTCTCCTCCTGAGGATTTTTCATTTTCAGAGACTCTGCATTCCATGAGGGAGCATTTTAAATGGGAAGGTCAAGATTTCTCTGATTCCAGGAAGAGGCTTAGGAATTCTTGTTTTACCCCAGCATAGGCCTTTAGCTATACCTCCTGTTCTGAATGTGGTGGAAGATGTTTTTGCAGAGGCTTCCCTGAATCCTGATTCTTTGCCTCCTGCCCCAGTTAAACCGGATAGGTACTATAGGGTGCCTGAAGCTCATAAGTATCTTTTAAGAGTCCTAGGGCAGACCCGAAACTGTCTCTCAGGGGCCTAAAGGTGTGAAGGCCTCTGTTGTTAAAAATCCTGTTCCTCCTGATAGAGGCAAGGGCTTTGGATAGATGGGGAAAGAAAGTGTATACTACTTCCACTTTAGCCATGAGGGCGTTGAATTGTCAGTTTCACATGTTAAAATATCAGAATTATCTCCTTTCACAATTGAAATCTAAGGTGGATGCTCTGGCAGAAGGTATTGAGTGTAAAGAGTTGCAGGATTTAGTTCATGTGTCTGAACAGGTGGGTAAACATTCTTTGCAATGTGGTTTTGATGCTGTGCAGGCCTCCTCGAGGGTGGCTGCCACTGGTTCTGTTCTTCGTAGGCATGCCTGGTTGAGAGATCAGAATTTAGCTGAGCATGTTAAAACAAGGATTTTGGATGCTCCTTTGCAGTCTGATGTGTTGTTTGGTTCGCCTGTGGAAGCAGTCTTAAAGAAAATGGAGGACAAGGCTAAGTCTATGCAAACTGTTAAGGATTTTTGCAGGTGCAGCCTCCAAGTTTAGTAGAAATTGGCCTACTAAGGGATGGACTTATCCTGCTTATGATTCCCAGTCTAGGGGTAGGTCTAGACGTGGTAGGGGCAGAGCTCAAGGTTCTTTTAGGTCTAGGACAGGGAGTTCCCTGCTCAGACTTCTGGTGAGGGCAGGGGTCAGTCCTTTCGTAAGCAGACCCAATGACCTGCCTTTCAGCTGCCAGTACATTCTCGCCTGGCAGCACCTTTGGGAGGAAGGCTGTCTCTTTTCAAAGAAAATTGGGATTTAATTACCCAAGACAGATGGGTTCTGGATATCATTCACCACGGTTACAGGTTTTATTTCCATACCTTGCCTCCTTTCAAAGGCATGCCAGACATTCCTCCTCTACAAAGACAAGAGGCTCACAAGCAAATTTCTCTGTTGCTCCAAATAGGGGCCATTCAGCCAGTTCCTGTGCCAGAAAGGGGCCTAGGATTTTATTCTAGTCTGTTCCTAGTACCGAAGAAGGGGAACACGTGGAGGCCAATTTTGGATTTATCTATCCTCAACACTTATCTGGACATTCCCAAGTTCAAAATGTTGACGTTACAACAGCTTTTACCTCTGCTGGGCAAAGATCACTGGATGGTAACTTTAGATCTCAAGGAAGCTTACCTTCATGTGCCTATAAGGCTAAGTTGCAGGAAGTATCTGCGTTTTCGAGCTGGAAATTCTCACTATCAGTTCTCTGCATTGCCCTTTGGCTTATCCACTGCGCCCAGAGTATTCACAAAGGTTCTGGCTCCAGTGATAGCTTACTTCAGGCTAAAAGGAATTCAAATCTATCCTTACTTGGACGACTGCCTGATTCTAGCTCAAGAAAAGGAAGACCTTCTACAGCATTTGGACTGTCATAGCAGTGCTAAGATGCCTAGGGTATTCTGTGAACGAAATAAAGTCCAGTCTAGTACCCTCTCAAGACATGTGCTTTCTGGGTGTGAGACTGAATACAGCAGCCCAGATGGCCTTTTTAACCCCGGACAAACAAAATAATCTTTCCAGTTACTTCCATCAACTATCTCTTCAGTCCGGGCTGACTGCAAGGACAGTCCTTCAAGCCTTAGGGTTCATGGCATCTTGTATTCTGGTGCTTCCCAATGCCAAACTGCATATGAGGAAGCTGCAATGGTATCTCAAAAATGTATGGACACAGCACTGCCAGGATTTGGACACTGTCATTCAAATAATACCTTGCATTCAAAAGGAATTTTTGTGGTGGGCTCAGGAATGTCACCTAAACAAGGGACTCTCTGTGACCCGCCAGAGGCGAGTCAGATTCTAACGACAGATGCCTCAGACATTGCTTGGGGAGCTCATCTAAATGGAAAGTGGATACAAGACAAGTGGCCTGCCAGACTACAGCATCTACATATCAACATGAAAGAGATGTTAGCAGTCCAGTTTGCATTAATGGCTTTCAAGGAGTTACTACTTCCAGGGCAGGTGTTGATTCTAACAGACAACACAACTGTCATGTGGTACATCAACAAACAAGGGGAACACATTCTTACCCATTGTGCAGGCAAGCAATGATTTTATGGGAGACTGCGCTCAGCTTGCAACTAACTCTTCAGGCAAGGTTTCTGCCGGAGCACAGAACTCCTTAGCAGATGTGTTAAGCAGACAAATCATGGATCCCCACGAGTGGAAACTGGATCTTCATGTATTTCAAAAATTGACAGTGTCATGGGGAACTCCAGACATAGATCTGTTCGCTTCTCCACAAAACCACCAGCTGCCAAAGTTTTGCACAAAGAGGTTTCATCACACAGCTTGGAAAGTGGATGCTCTTTCTTTCAGTTGGAAAAATCTTCATGTGTATGCTTTTCCACCTCTGCCTCTTCTCCCAAAGGTGCTTCTAAAGGTCAGACAAGACAAGCCAAGGATGATTTTAATAGCTCCAGATTGGCCTCGGCAGCACTGGTACCCATTACTGAGGAGTCTGGTAAGGAAGCCTCCATGGCCTTTACCCTTGATTCCACATCTGTTGTCTCAGAGGGACGGTCACCTGCTCAATGTCAAGCTTCACTCTCTTCATCTAACAGCCTGGCATATTCTGTTTTGAAAGACAGCAGGTCTCAACTTCCTCAAGTTTTAAATGTGATTATGGAAGCCAGAAGACCTAGTACAAGGAAAGTGTACGCAGAAAAATGGAAGAGATTTTTATTTTGGAGTGCAGCAAACAATTTGGAGATTTCTGAGCCTAATTTGAGTGTGGCTCTTCAATATCTTACTGAGTTATTGGACAAAGGTTTGTCTTTCTCTTCCATTAAGATTCATGCTGCAGCAATTTCAGCTCACTATGATTGTGACCCACCATTGTTTTCGCATCCTTTGTTCAAGCAATTTCTTAGAGGGGCAAAGAGTATAAGACCGGCGCGTAGAGCTCCTACTCCTGCTTGGGATCTCAATTTTGTGTTGGAGAAACTTACTCTACAACCTTTTGAGCCTGCGGCTACTGCTGAATTGAAATATTTGTCATGGAAGACTGCTTTTTTGTTGGCCATTACTTCTGCAAGAAGGGTTTCTGAGTTGCAGGCCCTTATGGCGGTAGAGCCTTTTTGATTTTCATAAGGATAGGGTATCTTTACGCACTAATCCTTCCTTTATGCCTAAGGTGGTTTCTAGTGTGGCTTTAAACCAAACTATTCATTTGCCTACTTTTTATGCAGATCCCCAAAATAAAGGGGAAAAGATTTTGCACACTTTAGATGTACACAGGCAATTGCGTTATTATTTGAGCAGGACTAAGGATTTTAGGCAGTCTCAGCAGTTGTTTGTTTCTTTTGCTTTGGGTTCAGGGCAAGCCTGTGTCAAAACAAACTATTTCTAGGTGGATTGGGTGTTGCATTGCATTTTGTTATTCCCATCATGGCAAGGAGATTCCAGCTGGGATTAGGCCTCATTCCACTAGGGCTACTGCCACTTCAACAGCATTTCTAAGGGGGGTGGCCACTAAGGATATTTTGGAGGCAGCAACTTGGAGTTCAGTGCATACTTTCTCTAAGCATTATCACCTTCCTCTCTACTCTAAGTCTAGGGCTGGTTTTGCCACAGCTATTTTGCAAGGCATGTTGTCAGTTCCTGCTTCCTTATGATTTGCCAGCCTCCCTTACCTCTGCTTTGGGATTCTACCCAATAGTTAGGACTGCAGCAATGTGGAATGAAGAACATAGTACAGTTTTGTACCTACCATAAATGTAGATGTTCGAGGATCCACATTGCTGCAGTCCAATTTACCCTCCCTCCTTCCCCTCTGTGTTTAGGGGTGGTTGTGTAGGTGAGGTTATATTCTGTTACTTTTGTATATATTGTACATATTTTTGGTGCAGGTATGTTTGGAGTTTTTGGTTTTGGCCTTATCTTTTCAGGGTCTTCTGACATCTGGGGCAAGAAAAGACTGAGGATATGACGTCGGTCATGCGCATTAGTACCCTGACGTACTGACGTCAGTCTAATGCGCCCTGACCGACGTCAGCCATATACTTTGGTATTCGGGCCGACTGGACAGCGGACTACCCCAATAGTTAGGACTGCAGCAATGTGGATCCTCGAACATCTACATTTATGGTAGGTACAAAACTGTACTTTCCATGACGCATTAAAAATCCATGCATATTTGGAAGGCATTTCATCATGTACACTCGTAGCTTCGTTTGCCTTTTCTTGCTGTGTAAATGTAGCAGCCAAGGAGCACACAGTACCAGTCAGCAGAAAGATGTAGAGCAAATAAAGCGTAAAATAAAAAGACAAATGTGTGTACTCCCTACATTTTCTGTATTTCAGCCTTTTGTAGCTCAGTAGTTTGTCTGAAATTCTGATTTTTATTAAGCTGACACTGCATTATACAAGTAACTTTTCTGCACATTTGGATAACATTCTTTTTCCTTGTAGGTGTTTTGGCCCTCTTCACTGTTCCTGTATTTTATGAGAAGTACAAGGTAAGTTAAATCTGAATGTTTCACTTAACTGAAAGAGGGGTATGATGCATTGTGGTGAAAGACTGCAGTAGTGCATTGCCAGTATTATAGTTGAATTTGAAAGCTAATTTCTTAAAGCAGGTTAGTATTCAGCTGGCTTACTTGTGTTGTATAGCTGTACCAGCAGTAATTTCTCCAACCATTCGCATTCTTCTTTGCAGTCTACTGAGTATGGAATAATTTTCCCAAGGTAAACGGTGAGGTGTGACTTAAAATGCTGGTTAATAATTGTATGCTTAGTGATGGAATCAGATTTCCTTCCTTGGATCACTTTCATCCTAAACTGATGGGATTATCCTGCAAAGGTCAAGTTAACATCCTTGACATTGTACCAAAGCCATAACCTTCTGGATGCTCCATGTCTGTATGACCTCGGTGCGTGGGTGTAGTTGCATGAGGGAATGTATGAGCATATGATTACCAGACTGCCTTGCTGCCAGTCCAAATGGGAGGGTCTTTATTCCCATTGATCTGAACACCACTGTTGCAGTCATTACAATTGGGTTGTCCTGCTGGCAGGCTACCTGCAGTCTGCCTGAATTCCAAAGTCCTGGTCCGGCGTCAGTTGCTGTCGCCACTTCCCTGAAGTCAGTGCGCCAGGGGTATATAAGATGCAGTCGACGCCATTTTCTTCAGTCTGTCTTGCCGCGCGGTGCCCGAAGCAAAAGCAGTTCGCAAGTGCCAGTCAGCCGACTCCTGAGATTTTCAAGTTCGAATTTCAGATCCGAAGTCTTCATTAAAGCTAAGTACCCCGTTGGGGAAACTTTTTTCTTGCTCCAGACCGATGTCAGAAAAAGTTAATTGTATTTCTTGTGGGAAGCCAATACCTCATAAGGATTTTCATTCTTACTGTATTCCTTGCCCTAGGCCCTGACCACGACGTTGCTAGTCTGTTTGGTGCTAGATTTAACCAACGCACTATTAAGCGTCAGTACAATTTTGCATTTCATTATTTTGGCAGAAGATTTAATTATATAATGCCGTCGGAACAGCAGACTACTGGAATTTTATAAAAAGCACAAAGAAAAAGGACAGGCATCCGAGGTCCACAACCGACGAGGCTTCGGCTAGGCCAGTCGCTGGTTCTCGGTGAGGTGCTTTCGCAGCCCCTGATGCCCGCTACCTCAGAGCCACAGGCCGCTTCCGACTCCACATGGAGCCGACTAGGCCGCTGGATACTCAAGGTATTGGACCCTCGGAAACTATTCCCTCAGATGGGTCCGGAGCCGATAAGCAGGCATCAGTTTCTGAGGGGGTTTTCAGGCCTACGCAGTTGAATGTGAAAACGACTTCAGCTTCAAAGGCAACGACTAAAGCACCCCTAAAGACAAAGAAACAAGTACAACATTCCCCTGGAGAGGCCTCCATGCCTAAAAAACAGATGCTTAAAATGGCCGAAGACCTAATTACTTTGATCACGGGCTCCCATCCCCCTCCTGATAAGAGGCCTAGGCAAGGGACAGAATATGAATCTTCAGATCAGGTTTCCATTTCCTCCGATTCCTCTTCTGAACAGGGATACTCTCTTCCTCCCTATGAGGATTCTGATGCTGAAGAATGTATCACCTTAGCCTCTCCTGAGGATTATTCTTTTGGGGAGACCCTGCATGCTATGAGGGAGCACTTCCACTGGGAGAGCCAAGATTACTCAGAATCTGAGAAAAGGCTCTGATTTTCTTTTACTACCTCAGCACAGGGCCCTTGCTATTCCTCCTGTTTTAGACATTGTGGATGTATTTATAGAGTCCAGTCTGACTCCTGACTCTACCACCAGCTCCTGTTAAGCCAGACAGATACTACAGGGTTCCTGATTCACATAAATTTCTTTATAAAAACCCTGCTGCTGACCCAGAAACCATCTCTCAGGGTCCCAAAGGGGTCAAGGCGTCCACTGTGAAAAACCCTATCCCCTCATAGGGATTCAAGGGCCCTGGACAGATGGAGGGAAAAATTTATACTTCCTTACCTTGGTTGTAAGGGCCTTAAATTGTCAGTTTTTTATATGCTTAAATATCAACAATTTCTTATGTCACTAAAACAGAAAATGTTGACAAATTCTGAATGTGCAGAAAAAGAAATGCAGGATTTATTGCATGCAGCTGAACAAGAGGGAAAGCATACTTTTGCAATGTGTTTTTGATTCTCTGGAGGCCTCCTGCAGGGCCACTGTTACAGGTTCTGTCGTTAGGAGGCATGCTTGGTTAAAGGAACAGAATATGCCTGATCATGTTAAAGCAAAATTACTAGATGCTCCATTACAGCATGATACCTTGTTTGGTGTTAAAGCAGAAGAGATGTTGGAGGAATTGGAGGACAAAGCTAAATCTATGCAAACAGTCAAGGATTTCTTAGAGGTACAACCTCCCATTTAGCAGCAACTGACCTGCAAAGAATTGGTCCTTTCCAGTGTCAGGCCACAAAGAGGCAGATACAGACGTCCCAGAGGCAGATCCTAGCCCCAGGGCTCATACAGGTCTAAACAGTGGGGTGCTTCTACCTCCAAAAGCTGAGACGATAAATCACAGCCATACAGGAAACAGTCTCAATGACTTCCCCTGCCAGCACCAAGCACTTATCTTCTGGCAGCTCCTTTAGGGGGAAAACTAGCACTTTTTTCACAAAATTGGCACATGATCACCCAGGACAAATGGGTCTTGAATATAGTCACAAAGGCTACAGGTTCCATTTTCACACCTTGCCAAAGGCAAATGGTATGCCAGACCTGCCACACAATCAGTGGGCAGAGGCACAAAAAGTTTCATCCCTCATGGACATGAGGGCCATTCAGCGAGTACCACAGCAAGAGCAGGGACTAGGATTTTACTCTACTGTTCTTGTTGCCCAGAAAGGACAAAGCCTGGAGACTAATACTGGTCCTGTCTATTCTAAATACATTTCTGGATATTTCAAAATGTTGACTCTGCAGCAACGTCTGCCCATGCTGGGCAAGAAGGCATGGCTTTTGACTTCAGACCTAAAAGAGGCATACCTGCATGTCCCAATCAGTCATGCAGAAGACACCTGAGATTTATAGCTGGCTCAATGCACTACCAATTCTCTGCACTGCCCTTTGGCTTATCTACTGCGCCCAAGGTCTTCACAAAATGCCTGGCACCAGTAATTGCATTTTGCAGATAGAGGAATGCAAATATATCCTTACTTGGACGACTGCTTTATTCAAGCAGAGAACAAGGACATTCTACTACAGCATCTGGCGTTTGTAAAAAGATTACTAACATGCCTAGGGTACACAGTCAACAAAAAGATCAAAACTAGTGCCCTCTCAAGCGATAATATTCCTGGGTGCAAGGTTAAATACAACTGCCCAGATGGCTTATCTCACGCCAGACAGACAACAGACTACTTATTTCAAAATGTTGGCAACAAAGACCCAGTTATCTGCAAGAGAAATTCTGCAGGCATTGGGCTTCGTGGCATCCTGCATTCTGCTAATTCCATATGCAAAACTGCATATGAGGAAACTACAATGGTATCTGAAAAGTGGACTCAACATTGCCACAGCCTGGAAACCATCATTACCCTCATTCCCTGCCTGCAACAGGAGTTTTGATGGTGGGTAAAGTCCTGGCACCATAACCAGGGACAACCTTTCACTTTACCCACAGCCAGGCAGACCTTGACAAACAGATGCATCAGATTATTCCTGGGGGGCCCATATGGCAGGAAAATGTATTCAGGGCACATGGTCCGCAAGCCAAATGCATCTACATGTCAATCAAAAAAAGATATGCTCACTGTTCAAAATGCCCCGACAGCCTTCAAGGATCTACTTCATTCAGGACAACTATTGATAGACTGACAATACTACAGTCATGTGGTACATAAACAAAGCAGGGAGGCACACATTCCTACCCCCTCTGCAGACTAGCCATGATTTTGTAGGACACAGCATTGACTTACCAAGTACATCTGCAAGCACAATTCCTGCCAGGAAAGATAAATACTCTGGCAGACTAAGCAGAAACCTAATGAATCCCCACGAGTGGGCATTGGATCCACAAGTCTTCAGCATGATAACGAGGAACTGGGGATGCCCGGACATATGTTTGCCTCCCCTCACAACTGCCAACTACAGAGATTCTGCACAAGGACTTATCACAAGCAAGCATGGAAAGTGGATGCTTTATCTTTCAGATGGAAAGACTTAACCGTATATGCCTTTCCTTCACTGCCTCTCCTCCCCAAGGTACTCTAAAGGTCAGACAAGAGAAGCCAAAAATTATCCTGATTGCCCCAGACTGGCCCTGCCAGCACTGGTACCCAATCCTAAGGAACTTGTCACTGTCCAGCCTGGACACTACCTCACATTCCTCACTTATTGACCCAACAAAACAGTTCATGCACAGCCGGATAATGTAACCATTCAAAACATGCCTCTCTAAAGCAGTGATGGATGTTATTTTGGAGGCCTAGCGCCAGAAAATCTTATGCAGAAAAATGGAAGAAATTATGTTTGGAACCAGACGCAAGGAATTGACACAATTGTACCAAATATTCCTGAGATTTTGCAATACTTAACAGATGCTAGACAAAGGCCTATCCTTTTCATCAATTAAGATTCATGCCTATGCCGTTTCAGCTCATTACAATACAGAACCACCTGTTTTTTCTCGCCCATTACTAAGGCAGTACCTCAGAGGGGCCAAAAACATAAGACCTCCAAGGAGAGCACCAATACCTGCATGGGACCTAAATTGTCTTGGAAAAACTCACACTGCCTCCTTTTGAGCCAGCCTCTACAGCTGATATAAAATTCTTATCCTGGAAAACAGCTCTGCTCCTAGCAATAACCTCTCATAGGTTCATAGGTTGGTACTAGGCTATCAGCCCTAGGGCCTATACAAGCCTAGCCATAACAATTCCCTGGCTATTTCTTCCCACATTATTTACTTTCCTGGACCCCTGTCTAGCAGGGCGACTGACGTGATCCCTGGGGTGAATTTCCTTTCTCCCATCCAATCGTCAAGGTTCCTCTTGAGGTCCAAAGAGGCACTCTGCTTGACATGTATGGGCAATCTATTCCAGAGTCTGGGGAGTCTCTGGGTCAGGAACCTATCCCTCCAGCATGTTTTGTTTATTGTGATGACAAGGTTTAGATCCCTGGAACGTGTAGCTCTGAGGGATTGGGATTTCTTTAAGTGTAGCATGTCCAACAGCTCTGGGTTTGACATAGCCTTGTATGTTAAGCAGAGATCGCCTCTGAGTAGATGATATGCGACAGAGTATAGCTGGAGTTTTTTAAGGCGGTCAGCGTAGGGCATCTGCTTTAGGCCTGTGATTCTTTTAGTGAGGTATTTCTGAGGCCTTTCCAGTTGTTGCAGATGTCTTGAGAGGTACATACCAAATGAGGCGTTGTATTCTATAATGGGTCTAATGAGGGATGAGTACAGTGGGACAATGACCTCCTTTTTTCTGGATGAAAAGCCCTTCGTGATGAGGTGTGCCACATAGAAGGATTTCCTGACTGTTGTGGCGATGTGGTTATCGAAGGTGAGACCACTGTCCACCTGTGTCCCTAAGTCTCTTATCACACTTTTAGTGTACTGCCACCTATATGGTAATTCATGGATGCATGTTATTTCCCAAAGGGGATAACAATACATTTCTTGGCATTGAGCTTGAGCCCATGGCTCTGGCACCAAGCATCTGTTTCTGTAAGGCCCTTTTGTGGAGTATCCACATCATTTGGGGATTCAATAATGGCTCCCAGTTTGCAGTCATCTGCAGACTTTGTTAGCCAGAGTCCCTTAGTGTTGACCTGTACTTCAGAGAAGTAGATGCCAAACAAGAGCGGCCCCAAGACTGAACCCTGAGGTACTCCACTTGTCACTTGTCTGGAGCTGGATTTGGAGTCTGCTACTTTTAGTGTGGGTTCTATCAGTAAGCCATTTAGCAACCCATTGGGTGACATAGGGATTAATGCCCAACTTAGTAAGTATATCTGATTCCAGAGTGGGGGATGGTGTCAAAGGCCTTGGCAAGGTCTCGATAGGCTGTGTGGACCACCTTACCCTTGTCCATGGCTCTGGAGACTGATTCAAAGAAGTCAATCAGGTTCAGGAGACAAGATCGGCCCTTCACAAACCCAAACTGGGTGGGGTCCAGTGTTTGAAGGTTGCCAATGTCTTTGTTTATAAGTTCCATGATAGTACGCTCTATGGCCTTGCAGATGAGGCTTGTCAGACCTGATGGGACGGTAGTTTCCGGGATCTAAGGTGGATCCCCCCTTGTGGATTGGGATAACTGTAGCTCTGCGCCACTCAGTGGGCACGAAACCTGAGGTGAGGCTATGATTAAACATGACACTTAGCTGAGGTGCCAGTTGATATTGTAGTTTATATAGTACACAGCCCGGGATGTCATCTGGTCCCATGGATGCTGTATTCTTGGCTTTAGAGAGTGCGTTTTGTACCTGTGTGGCCGTTATTACTGGAATTTGGCAATCTTCCGGTATTGAGATGGGCCATTTAGGGGGTGAGAGGGGGGTGAAGTCTGCAAGACTAGTCTCAGTTACAGGCACTCATGGCTGTGGAACCTTTTATCATTTTCCATCCTGACAGGGTATCTCTGAGGACAAACCCGACATTTATGCTTAAGGTAGTGTCCAGTGTAGCCCTGAATCAATTCGCCTACCTGTTATCCAAACCCACAGAATAAGTGAGAGACTTCTGCATTCATTTGACATTCATAGGCAGCTACGCTTCTACTTGGACAGAACCAAAGCTTTCAGAAAGACTGAGCAACTTCTAGTGGCATATGCTGCAGCATCATAAGGAAAGGCCACCTCAAAGCAGACTTTTTCAAAGTGGATAGGCCACTGCATTCGTTTCTGCTATTCACCGCATGGCAAATGGTGCCTAAGGGCGTTAGGCCACATTCAACCAGAGCAGCAGCCACTTCAGCAGCCTTCCTCAGAGGAGTACCAACCAAAGACATTTTAGAGGCTGCAACTTGAGTTCAGCACACTTTTTTACAAAGCGCCATCACTTACCTCTCAACTCTAAATCCAGGGCAGGCTTTTCCACTGCAGTTCTGCAGGGCCTCATAGCCTCTCCTATTCCTATTTAGCCCCAGCCGCCCAACCTTGGCTTTGGGATTCAACCCAATTGTAACGACCAACAGTGAAACACGAACATGGTACAGTTGTGTGCCTACCATAAATGTAGATGTTAGTGTATTCACTGTTGCAGTCCAGGTTACCCACCCACCATCCCCCTTTCCCTTTGCTGGGACTTATCTGTACTTTATTCTATACAACCTGTATGGTGTATTTGCTTGTAGATGAAGGAAAAGTTTACTTTACTGCATTCATGTTTATTTGGCATAAATTAGCCTACCCTTTTGGGGGCACCTGACATCTGGGGCAAGAAAAACTGAAGAAAATGGTGTCTGTTGCATCTTTTATACACCTGGCGCACTGACGTCAGGGAAGAGGCAACAGCAACAGACGCTAAACCAGGACTTTGGAATTCAGGCCGACTGCGTGTAGCCTGCCAGCAGGATAACCCAATTGTAATGACTGCAACAGTGAATACACTCTAACATCTACATTTATGGTAGGTACACAACTGTACTTTCATGTTTCACTGTTGCAGTCCTTACATTTGGGTTATCTGCTTACAGGTAGCCCTCAGCCTAAGTCTTGGATCCCGGTGTCGGATGCAGTCTCCTTCCATGACGTCAGGTCGGGGAGGGGGGGGGTATAAAACATACAGCAGATGTCATTGCATCAGTCTTTCTTGCCACACTGTGCTTGAAGCAGTTCGCAAGTGGCAGTCGGCCGACTCCTGAATTTTTCCTTTTAGAGTTTCAGAACCAAAGTCTTCAAAAAAGCCAAGTACCCCATTGGGGATACTTTTTCTTGCTGTAAACAGATGTCAGTAAGTTAACAATTGTATTACCTGTGGAAAGCAAATACCTCAAATTTTCATTTGTACTGCATTCCTTTCTTAGGCCCCGACCACGACATCCCTCTGTTGGTTTTGTGCCTTATTTAAACCACAAACTATCCGGCATCGGTATATTTTTGTTTCTAAGTATTTTGGTGCTCTGTTCAATTATCCTGATATGTCTTCGGTAAGCCATCTGACTACCCACATTCCGTAAACACGCAGATAGGCTGCCTAGGTCCAAAGCTGCCGATGACACTTCTAAGCCAGTCACCAGTTCGCCGGTACTCTGTGAGGTGCTTTTGCAGCCCTTGATACCCACTGCTTCAGATTCACAGGCCTCTACTGAGACCCATTCAAAGTCCGGTATGCTGT
Source organism: Protopterus annectens (assembly GCF_019279795.1). Taxonomy (NCBI): domain Eukaryota; kingdom Metazoa; phylum Chordata; order Ceratodontiformes; family Protopteridae; genus Protopterus; species Protopterus annectens. The sequence goes on from NC_056737.1 coordinate 1,737,884,625, forward strand.
GAGTTGCTTTTTTCAACCATGGCACCCATGGATGTTTCTACCTTGGATGGGTCCGGAGCCACTGTGCAGGTCGGCTTCTGAGTATATTTAGGCCTACTGACTTGCATTTCAAACCGGTGCCATCTTCAAGGCCTAAAACTTGACCCACGCCTAGAAAACAGAAGTCCAAATCGCATTGTCAGGCCCATATGCCTAAAAAGCAATGGCTGAAGACCTTATTACTCTAGGGGAAGCCAGCCCTTCACCCTCTAAGAGACTTAGAACTGATTTTCCTTCTGATTCTTCTGATCAGGATTCTGAATTTTCTGTTTGTTCTGATTACCAGGATTTGCCCTTATCTACCTATGAGGATTCTGATGCAGAGGACCCCATTCCTTCTGCTTCCCCTCAAGATTTTTGTTTTGGTGAAACCTTGCACGCTGTTAGGGAGCATTTCCGCTGGGAAAGCCAGTATTATTTTGACTCCAAAAAGAGGCTTAGGGGATTCTTACTCCTCCCTCAACACAGGCCTTTAGCTATCCCTCCTGTCCTGGACCTTGTAGATGCCTTCTTGGAATCTAGCACGGCCCCAGACACTTTACCTCCAGCTCCCAGGAAACCTGACGGGTATTAGAGTACCTGACTCTCTCAAGTTCCTCTTCAAGAATCCTACTGTGGACCCAGAGACCATTTCCCAAGGAAAGGCATTAAGGCTACTATTGCCAAAAACCCTACCCCCTCTGATAAAAATTCCAGGGCCTTGGACAGATGGTATACACTTCTGCTACTTTGGCCATTAGGGCTTTAAACTGCCAGTTTCATATGTTGGAAGTATCCGCAGCATATTATGAGACTACTAAAACAGAAAATGATTCCTGACTGCTGAGAATAAAGAATTATAGTATTTAATGCATTCTGCTGAAGTTGGTAAACCTACTTTGTGACTGTGATTCTTTAGAAGCATCTTGCAGGGCTGCTGTTACTGGGTCTGTTCTTAGAAGGCATGCTTGGCTTAAGGAGCAAAATTTGCCAGATCATGTTAAAGCTAAATTACTGGATGCTCCCTTAAACAAAGACTGCCTGTTTGGCAACAAAGCAGAAGTAGTCCTTAAAAAGATGGTGGAAAAAGCTAAATCTATGCAAACTGTTAAGATTCCCTGCAAGTACAGCCTCCCAGATTTAGTAGGCATTGGCCTTCTAAAAATTGGTCCTTTCCTGTCTTCCAGGCCTTCAATCCAAACCCAGGAGCAGCAGACCACTTAGACTACAGTCTCAAGGTACTCTGAGGCCTAAGCAGTGGGGGGCTCCCGCTTCCAAAGCTGGAAGTAGTAAGGCACCCCCTATGGAAAAATGTCACAATGACTTAACCTTAAACCTTCCAAGCCCTGCTCAACTCCTGCTCCCTTAGGGGAAAGATCACCCAGCATGTAAAAAAACTGGGAACTCTTTACCCAGGGCAAATGGGTTTTAAATATAGTTTTCAAAGGATACAGATTCCACACTTTACCAACCCCAAACGGTTGACCCAGACCTACCTCCAAATCAGTGGGCAGAGTCTCAACTGTGGGTTCTCTCTCCCAAGTATCAGGGCTATTCAACTTGTCCCAGCAACAGCTGCTAGGCAAAGATGCCTGGTTTGCAACCTTAGACTTAAAGGAAGCTTACCTGCACATTCCAATAAGTGGATCTTGCAGGAAATAGCTACGCTTCAGAGCAGGCTCCATGCACTATCCGTTCTCTGCACTTCCCTTTGGCTTATCTGCTGCGCCCAGGGTATTCAGTGTGTAGTTCCAGTCATTACATTTTGCAGGCAAAAAAAAATTCAAATATATATAAAAAAATAAATAAAATATACCCATACCTGGACATTGTGTAATTCAGAGAGCCAGGACATGCTACTAAAACATCTGGCATTTATTAAAAAAAATTCTAACCTCACTGGGGTACACCATAAAATCTCCATCTAGTACCCTGCCAAATTGCATTCCTGGGAGCAAGCTTGAACACAACTTCCCAGATGGCTTACCTCACGCCAGAGAAACAAGTTTATTTGACAGCCTACTTCAAACTACTGTCCACAAAGACCCAGATATCTGCAAGGAAAATCCTGCAAGCCCTGGGGTTCATGGCCTCTTGCATTCTACTTATTCCATATGCAAGACTGCATATGAGGAAACTACAATGGTATCTAAAAAGCCTATGGTGTCAGCATTTTCAGGACCTGGAATCAATGATTATTATCATTCCTGGTATAAAGACAGTTTCTTTGGTGGGCAGAGGCCTGCTACCACAACAGGGGGCTCCCATTCACTCTACCCCCTGATGCCCAAACCCTAATGGACGCATCCGACTATGCATGTGGGGGTTCACTTGGCAGGGTAGTGCATTCAGGGCAAATGGAACCAGAGTTAGATGCACCTGCATTATCAACCAAAAAGAAATGTTAGCTGTACAGAATTCCCTGACAGCCTTCAAGGACTACATTTTTCCAGGGCAATTATTGGTAAAGACAGAACACCACTTATGTGGTACATAAGCAGGGGGGGGACCCACTCGTACCCTCTCTGCAGACTAGCCATGGCTCTGGAACACAGCCTTGAGCTACCAAGTGCACCTACAAGCTCAATTCCTGCCAGGCAAGCTAAACTTACTGGCAGACGACCTAAGCAGAAATCTCATGGACCCACACGAGTGGAAACCGGAACCAAAGGTATTCAACCTTTTGAGAAACAAATGGGGGAATCCAGAGATGGACCTGTTTGCCTCCCCTCAGAACTACCAATTGGACAAATTCTGCGCAAGGACTTCCCACAGTCAAGCTTAGAAAGTGGATGCCCTGTCCTTCACCTGGGAAAGCCTCTGTTTATGCCTTCCCCCCTCTGCCTCTCCTCTCGAAAGTTCTGCTAAAGATCAGAGAACAAACCAAGGACAATACTGATTGCACCAGACTGGCCACACCAGCAATAGTACCCCCTCTTGCGCAGTATGTCACTGCTGGAACCATGGCACCTGCCTCAGACCCCTTCCCTGCTGTCCCAGCAGGAGGGTCAGATTCTGCACCTTCAGCTTCAAACCCTGAACCTTGCAGCCTGGCTAATTCCTTGAGCTCTACAATAGCATCCCTCAGTAAGCAGGTGCTGGATTTCATTCTGGAGGCAAGGAGGCCTAGTACTAGAAAAATCCTATGCTGAAAAGTGGAAAAGATACTGTTCCTGGAGCCAGACTCTGGGGATGGGCACAACGATACCCACTTATCGCATATTCAGTACTTAACAGATATGCTCCACAAGGGCCTTTCCTTCTCGTCAATTAAAATTCATGCCTCTGCCGTTTCAGCACATTATAATACTGAACCCCCCCCCCCAGCTAAAGCAATTCTTCAGAGGGGCCTAAAATTTAAGACCACCCAGGAGAGGCCCTACTCCAGCCTGGGACTGTAATTTTGTATTGGAAAAGCTCAGTCTACCTCCTTTTGAGCCAGCTGCAACTTGGAAAACTGCCTTCTTTGTAGCCACCACTTCAAGAAGTGTCTGAATTACAGGCAGTTATGGCAGTGGAGCCCTTTATCTTCCATGCAGACCGGGTGTCCCTCAGGACCAATCCTTCCTTTATGCCCAAGGTGGTGTCTAGTATGGCCCTTAATCAGTCCATTAATTTGCCTACCTTTTTCCCCTAATGCACAGAACAAAGGAGAACTAATACTGCATTATTTGGACGTGCACAGACAACTTAGATTTTATTTGGACAGGACCAAGCCTCTCAAAATCTGAACAGCTGCTAGTTGGCTTTGCTGCAGGGGCAGAGGGGAAGGCCATTTCAAAGCAAACCATTTCAAAGTGGATAGCCCATTGCATTCATTGCTGCTTATAAGCACCATGGAAAACCTACCCCACAGGGGATAAGATCACATTCCACCAGGGCTGCATCTATCTCTACAGTCTTTCTCAGAGGTGTTCCTACCGGGGACATCCTAGAAACTGCTACCTGGAGCTCTGTATATACCTTCAAGCATTACCACATGCCTATTTTTCTAAATCCAGAGCTGGTTTTGCTCCATAATAGTCTTGCAGGGCTTAATAGCTGGTCCTAATGCTTTCTAATTTCCTCCTCCCTTCCTTAGCTTTGGGAATCTACCCAAAAGTAATAACTGCAACAGTGAAACACTAAGAACATTGTACAGTTGTGTACACTTACCATAAATGTAGATGTTGGTGTATTCACTGTTGCAGTCCTGGTTACACTCCCTCCAGCCCCCTGACTTCTTTTGGCTATACTTTTCTTCTTGTTTAGTGTATTTCAGCTTTCTGGTGTATTTGCTTTTTGTTGGAGGTGTAACCTAACATATAATTGCTTCCCGTTATGGGAGCACCTGCCATCTGGGGCAAGAAAAACATATGCTGCATGTTTTATACCCCTGATGTCATGGAAGAAGACAGCATCCGACTCTGGGATCCAAGACTTTGATATTCAGGCCGGCTGAGGGCTACCTGCAGGCAGATAACCCAGATGAAATGACTGCAACAGTGAATACACTCCATCTACATTTTATGGTAAGTGTGCACAACTGTACTTTGTTGCACCATTGCCTAGGCTTGCTCAGCTAAGTACCTTTTTCCTCTTGCCTTTATCACAGTTATGTCTGCTAAGAAGTGTGATTAAGGTAGGCAGATCCCTTAAAAAAAAAAAAAACGCTCCTTTATGTTGTCTAGTGGCTGTACACGACTTCAAAAATTAAATCAGTCATTCCTAAAATTCTTTTCTCTTTAGATGTTTGGTTGCTAAGTAGATATTTAAAGTGCCTCACACAAGATGTCAGAACTGTTAGCCGACATCCTGTTGACACCCAAAAATTTTAAGAAAGCTGACAAACAACTCCACTATATTCCCACTGAGATGCAGCAGGAATCTGTGGAATGTCACTCCTTCACAGATGTTCTTAGTGTTTCACTGTTGCAGTCATCACATTTGGGTCATCTGCCTGCAGGTAGCCCTCAGCTGACCTAAATACCAGAGTCTTTGGATTTCTGCGTCGGACGCTGTCGCTTCTTCCATGATGTCAGGTCATCAGGGGTATAAAACATGGCAGCAGATGCCATTACATCAGTATTTCTTGCTGTGTGGTCCCCGAAGCAGTTCACAAGTGCCGGTCGGCAGACTCCTGAAATTTTCATTTGAGTTTCAGACTTGCAGTCTTCTAAAAGATAAGTACCCCGTTGGGGGTCCGTTTTTCTTGCTCTAACTTGATGTCAGAAAAAAATTGTCTTGCCTGTGGAAAGCAAATACCTCAGATTTTCATTCTTACTGAATCACCTGTTTAGGCCCATACCATGACGTCCCTCGCTGTCAGTTTTGTGCCTTGTTAAACGCCCAAACTGTCGGGCAATTTTTGTAGCTAAATACTTTCGCTCTTGATCTCCGTACTCCGAAATGGTGTCTGTAAGCCATCAGACTACCGATCTTCCAGAAAAAGTAAGGATTAGTGCAGACAGCATAGATTCAAAACTGCTGACAACGCTACCGTTAAGCTAGTCGCCAGTCCGCCGGTACTCCGGCACTTTTGCAGCCCCAGATACCTGCTTCTACAGATTTGCAGGCCTCTACTGAGACCCATTCGGAGTCTGTATGCTGTGAGATGCTTAGGCTATGGAACCTGCAGTTGTCTTTACCTTGGATGGGTCCGGAGCTGCTGTGCAGGCACCGGCTTCTGAGGGTGTATTCAGGCCTACCAATTTCCATATTAAACGCTGTTTTTAAGCCAAAAATACTGAATGTTTCAGGCCTAAAGTTCACACTACGCTTAGGAAACCGACCAAAGCGCATTCACAGGCCTCATGATTAGAATGGCTGAAGGGAAGCCAGCCTTCCCCTTCAGACCTAGAATTGATTTTCCTTCTGATTCTTCTGATCAGGAATCTGATATCTGTTCCTTTTGACTGCCAGGACATACCATTATCTGTGAGGATTCTGATGCAGAGGATTCCATTCTCTCTGCTTACCCTCCAGAAGATTTTTCTTGTGGTGAAACCCTGCATACCCTTAGGGAGCATTTCCACCGGGAAAGCCAGGACTACTCTGGCCAAAAAGACACTGGGAATTTTTAAACCTGCCTCAGCACAGGCCTCTAGCTATCCCTCCTGTTCTGGCGATTGTAGAGTACTTGGAATCCAGCCTTGCCCCAGATGCTTTGCCTCCAGCTCCCAGGAAACCTGACTGGTACTATAGAGTACCGGACTCTCTCAAATTCCCTTTCAAGAATCCTGCAGATCCAGAGACCATTTCCCAAGGACCAAAAGGCGGTAAGGCTATCTGGCCATTAAGGCTTTAAATTGCCAGATGTTCTTCATGTTTCACTGTTGCAGACATTACATTTGGGCAATCTGCTGGCAGGTTGCCCTCAGTCGGCCCGAATTCCAAAGTCTTGGGTCCTGCTTCGGTTACTGTCTTCTCTTCCATGACGTCAGGTCGTCAGGGGTATAAAACATGCAGCCGATGCCATTTTCTTTAGTCTTTTTTGCCGCACGGTGCCTGAAGCAGAAGCATTTCGCAAGTGCCGGTTGGCCGACTACTGAAATATTTGCATTTAAGTTTCAGAACCGAAGTCTTCAATAAAGCCAAGTACCCCATTGGGGAAACTTTTTTTTTCTTGCTTTTTACCGATGTCAGAAAAAGTTAATTGTATTACTTATGGGAAGCAAATACCTCCTAAGGATTTCCATTTTTACTGTATTCCTTGCCTAGGCCCTGATCACAACGTGCCTGGCTGTCGGTTTTGTTAGATTTAACCAATGCACTATTAAGTGTCGGCTCTGGCCATTAGGGCTTTAAATTGCCAGTTTCATATTTTAAAGCATCAGCAGCCTATTATGGGGCTAATTAAGCAGAAAAGGATGATTCCTGACTCTGCAGAACACAAAGATTTACAAGAGTTAATGCATTCTGCTGACCAAGTTGGTAAACCTACTTTGCAGTGTGGTTTTGATGCTTTAAAAGCATCTTGTGGGGCTGCTGTTACTGGGTCTGTTCTTAGAAGGCATGCTTGGCTTAAGGAACTAAACTTGCCAGATCATGTCAAAGCAAAATTACTGGATGCACCCTTAAACCAAGAGTGCCTATTTGGCAATAAAGCAGAAGTAGTTCTCAAGGATGGAGGAGAAAGCTAATTCTATGCAAACTGTTAAAGATTTCTTACAAGTACAGCCACCTAGATTCAGTAAGTATTGGCCTTCAAAGAAATGGTCCTTTCTAGTCCCTTCCAGGCCTTCAGTCCAAACCCAGGAGCCCGCAGTCCCCATAGACTTCAGTCTCTGCTTATGCACATCTCTAAGCAGTGGGGTGCTCCCATGTCCAAAACAGAGTAGTAAGTCACCCCCTATGGTAAACTTGCACAATGACTTATCCTCAACTCCCCCAAGCCTTGCTCAAGTACTTGCACCTTTAGGAGGAAAGCTTGCCCTGCATGCAAAAAACTGGGAATACATTACCAAAGACAAATGAGTTTTAAACATGGTTTCCCTAGGATACAGATTCCACTTCCACTCACTCCCAACCCTGAGTGGCCAGACCCCCCCCCCCCCAAAACCAGTGGGCAGAGGCCCAAAAGCAAGTACTTTCTCTCCTCGGCATCAAGGCTATTCAACCTGTCCCAGCAGAACAAAGTGACAAGGCTTTTATTCAAGACTGTTCCTGGTTCCCAGAAAAGAATTCCTAGCATCCTTTCCTGGATTTATCTATTCCCAACAACTTTCTGGTGGTTACAAAATTCAAAATGCTGACTGCCACAGCTTCTTCCTATCCTAGCTAAGGATGCCTGGCTGGCAACCCTAGATTTAAAAGAAGCTTACCTGCACATACCCTAAGGGAATCTTGCAGGAAATGCCTTCACTTCAGGGCAGGCTCTATGCACTATCAGTTCTCTGCACTTCCCTTTGGCTTATCTACTGCACCCAGGGTATTCAAAGTGCCTTGCTCCAGCCATTGCTTTTTGCAGGCAGAGAAGTATTCAGATTTTTCCATACTTGGATGATTGCCTGATTCAGGTGGAATGTCAGGACTTGATACTACAGCACCTGGCATTTATAAAGTGACTTCTAACTTTCACTAGGGTACACAATCAACGAAAAGAAATCACACCTAGTACCCTGCCAACAGATTGTATTCCTGGTAACTAGCTTGAACAACTTCCCAGATGGCATTCTTTACTCCAGAGAAACAAATTTGACAACTTCAACCTGCTGGCCATCAAAACCCAGCTATCTGCAAGGAAAATGCTGCAAGTTCTGGGGTTCATGGCCTCTTGCATTCTGTTAATTCAATATGCAAGACTGCATATGAAGAAACTTCAGTGGTATCCAAGTCTATGGTGTTGACATTCTCAGGACCTGGAAACAATTCCTATCATTCCGTGTCTAAGAGCAGAGTTCCTTTGGTGAGCAGAGGCCTGCAGCCACAGCAAGGGACTCTTTTTTTTTTTTTTTCCACTCTACCCCCTGCCACCCTAACAGACTCATTAGACTCTGCATATGAGGGCTCACATGGCAGGGCAGTGCATTCAGGGCAAATGGAACCCAAAGCAGATGCACCTGCATATCAATCAAAAAGAAATGTTAACTGTACAGAATGCTCTGACAGCCTTCAAAGGCCTTATTCTTCCAGGACAATTACTGGTAAAGACAGACACCACCATAGTTATGTGGTACATAAGCAAGGAGGAACACATTCCTACCAACTCTGCAGACTAGCCATGGCTCTGTGGAACGCAGACTTGAGCAACCAAGTGGACCTACAAGCTCAATTCCTGCCAGGCAAACAAAATTCACTGGCAGACAACTTGAGCAGAAATCACATGGACTCGCACGATTGGAAACCAACCCAAAATATTCAGACTTTTAACAGATGGACACCAGAGGTGGACTTGTTTGCTTCCCCTCAGAAATATCAGTTGAACAAATACTGCACCAGAACTCCCCACCACCAAGCTTGGAAGGTGGATGCCCTGTCCTTTTCCTGGGAATGCCTCCGTCTATGCCTTTCCCCCTCTGCCTCTCCTCTCGAAGGTTCTACTAAAGATCAAACAGGACACACCAAGGGCAATCCTTATTCCACCAGACTGGCCACACCCGTGCAGTCTGACATTGCTACAACCATGGCACCTGCCTCGGAACCCCTTCCCTGCTGTCCTAGCAGGGGGGGGCAAATTCTGCACCCTCAGCTTCAAACCCTGAACTTTGCAGCTTGGATACTCTCCTGAACTCACCTCTAGCAACCCTCAGTAAGCAGGTGCTGGATGTCATTCTTGAGGCAAGGAGGCCTAGTACTAGACAATCCTATTCAGAAAAGTGGAAAAGATACTGTTCCTGGAGTCTGTCTCAAGGGATGTCCACAACTGTGCCCAGCTTACCTCCTATATTAGATTACGTGACAGAAATGCTCCACAAGGGCCTATCCAACTAAGATTCATGCCTCTGCCATCTCAGCATAATACTGAGCCACCCCTCTTCTGTCATCCTCTGGTAAAATAGTTCCTTAGAGGGGCCAAAAATTTAAGACCCCCAGGAGAGCTCCCACTCCAGCCTGGGACCTTAACTTTGTATTGGAAAAACTTAGACCCCCCCCCCCCCCTTTGAACCGGCTGCTACAGCAGAGTTGAAATTCCTCTCATGGAAAACTGCTTTACTTCTAGCCATCACTTCAGCAAGAAGAGAGTCTGAACTGTGGGCCCTTATGGCAGTTGGAACCCTTCATGATCTTCCATGTAGACAGGGTTTCCCTCAGGACAAACCCATCTTTTATGCCCCAGGTGGTGTCGCTTTAAACCAGTTCATTCATTTGCCTACTTTTTTCCGTAATCCTCAAAATAAAGGTGAAAGGCTACTGCATTCTCTAGACATGCACAGACAGCTTAGATTCTATTTGGACAGGACTAAGCCTCTCAGAAAATCTGACCAGCTTGTCAGCTTTGTTGCAGGGGCAGAGGGGGAAGGCCATTTCAAAGCAAACCCCATATCACACTGCATCCATTTCTGCTACAAGCACCATGGAAAACCTACCCCACAGAGGATAACATTCCACTAGGGCTACATCTACCTCTATTGCATTTCTCAGAGTCTCTACCAGGGACATCCTGGAGCTCGGTACACAATTTCACCAAGCATTACCACTTGCCTATCTTTTCTAAATCCAGAGCTGGATTTGCCACCGCAGTCCTACAGGGCCCGATTGCCAGGCCTAATGCTTAGTGTACTTCCACCCTTCCTTAGCTTTGGGAATCTACCCAAATGTGATGACTGCAACAGTGAAAAACACTAACATAGTACATTTGTGTACACTTAACATAAATGAGATGTTGGAGTGTATTCACTGTTGCAGTCCTGGTTACCCTCCCTCCTGCCCCCTGATTCTTTGCTTTCAACTATCCTTTTTGGTTTGGCACATCTTAATACTATGTGTATTTTTGCTTTTTGCTGGGGGTGTTCCACACCATATAATTGCTTTATATTTGAGGCACCTGACATCTGAGGCAAGAAAAACTGATGTAATGGTGTCTGCTGCATGATGTTCGTGTTTCGCTGTTGCAGTCATTACACTTGGGTTATCCTGCTGGCAGGCTACCCGCAGTCTGCCTGAATTCCAAAGTCCTGGTCTGGCATCGGTTGCCATCGCCTCTTCCCTGACGTCAGTGTGCCAGGGTATAGAAGATGCAGCTGACGCCATTTTCTTCAGTCTTTCTTGCCGCGTGGTGCCAGATGCAAAAGCAGTTCGCAAGTGCCTGTCGGCAGACTCCTGAGATTTTCGAAATTAAATTTCAGATCCGAAGTCTTCAATAAAGCCAAGTACCCCGTTGGGGAAACTTTTTCTTGCTCCAGACCATTGTCAGTAAAAGTTAACAATTGTACTTGTGGGAAGCAAATACCTCAAGGATTTTCATTCTTACTGTATTTCTTGCCTAGGCCCTGCCCACAACTTTGCTAGTTGTCGGTTTTGTGCTAGATTCAACCAACACTAAGCGTCTGTTCGATTTTTTACTTTACATTACTTTGGCCGAAGATTTAACTATATAATGCCATCAGAACAACCGACAACCGGAGTCCATAAAAAGGACAAAGACTGGCTTCTGAGGTCCAAAACTGACTAAGCTTCTTCTAGGCCAGTCACCGGTTCTCAGTGAGGCGCTTTCGCAGCCCCTGACACCCGCTACCTCAGAGCCACAGACCGCCTCTTGACTCCCATGTGGAGACAGCTAAGCCTCTGGAAACAAAGGTATTGGGCCCACGGAAACAATTCCCTCAGATGGGTCCGGAGCCGCTGAGCAGGCATCTGCTTCTAAGGGTGTTTTCAGACCTACACAGCTTACTATCAAGCCCTCTTCAGCAGCCAAGGCAAAGTCTAAAACACCTTTAAAGACAAAAGTACAGCATTCTCCTGGACAGTCATCCACGCCAAAGAAACAAATGCTCAAAATGGCTGAGAACCTAATTACTTTGATCAGGGGTTCCCATCCCCCTCCTGATAAAAGGCCTAGGCAAGACACGGACTATGACTCCTATGACCAGGTTTCTATTTTTTCTGATTCCTCTTCATAACAGGGATATTCTCTTCCTCCCTGTGAGGACTCTGATGCTGAAGAATCTATCCCTTCAACCTCTCCTCCTGAGGGCTACTCTTTTGGGGAAACCCTGCACATCATAAGGGAGCATTTCCATTGGGAGAGCCAAGATTATTCAGAATCCAAGAAAAGGCTCAAACTTTCTTTTACTGCCTCAGCACAGGCGTCTTGCTATCCCCCCTGTACTAGATATTGTATTTTCTGAATCCAGTTTGACTCTTGATTTTTTTACCCCCTGCACCAGTTAAGCCAGATAGTTACTACAGGGTTCCAGATTCTCATAAATTTCAAAACCCTGCTGCTGATCCAGAAACCATTTCTCAGGGTCCCAATGGGGTCAAGGCTTCCACTGCAAAAAAAACCCTGTTCCCTCTGATAGGGATTCTAGAGCACTGGACAGATGGGGGGGGGGGGGATTACACCTCTGCTACTTTAGCTGTAAGGGCTTTAAACTGACTTTCACATGCTTAAATAACTACCTAATGCCTTTGCTAAAACAGAATGCTTACAGGCTCTGAATGTCCTGAGAACAAGGAAATGCAGGATTTACTGCATGCAGCTGAACAAGTGGGGAAGCATACTTTGCAATGTGGTTTTGATTCATTAGAGGTGTCTTGTAGAGCCACAGTTACAGGTTCTGTCATTCGAAGGCATGCTTGGTTAAAAAGAACAGTTTACCTGATCATGTTAAAGCAAAATTATTGGATGCTCCATTACAGCATGATACTTTGGTGTTAAGGCAGAAGAGGTGTTAAAGAAAATGGAGGATAAAGCAAAATCAATGCAGACAGTAAGGGATTTCTTACAGGTTCAGCCACCTAGATTTAGCAGGAACTGGCCTTCTAAAAATTGGTCCTTTCCAGTGTCAGGCCACAGAGGCAGATAGACGCCCAAGAGGCAGATCTCAGTCCCAAGGCTCATACAGACCTAAACAATGGGGTGCTTCAGCCCCCAAAGGTGGAGAAGACAAATCACAACCTTATAGGAAACTGTCCCAATGACTTTCCTCTACAAATGCCAAGCACTTAACTTTTGGAAGCACCCTTAGGGGGAAAACTAGCACGTTTCTCAAAATTGGCACATTATCACCTAGGACAAATGGGTACTGAATATTTTCTCAGGGTTACAGGTTCCACTTTCGCACCCTACCAAGGTCAAAAGGTATGCCAGACCTGCCACACAATCAATGGGCAGAGGCACAAAAACAAATTTCTGCTCTCATGGACATGAGGGCCATTTAAAAAGTACCACAGCAAGAGCAGGGGCAAGGATTTTACTCAAGACTTTTCTTTGTACCCAGAAAGGACAAATCCTGGAGACCAATACTGGACCTGTCTATTCTAAATACTTTCCTGGACGTTCCAGAATTCAAAATGTTGACACTGCAGCAACTTCTACCCGTGCTGGGCAAGGCTTGGCTAGTGCCTCTACCTCAGAGGCATACCTGCATGTCCCAATCAGTCTTGCAGAAGATACCTCAGATTCATAGCTGGCTCAATAGATTACCAATTCTCTGCGCCCAGGGTCTTCACAAAATGCCTGACACCAGTAATTGCATTTTGCAGACAAAAAGGAATTTGAATATATCCCTACTTGGACGACTGCCTTATTCAAGCAGAGAGCAAGGACATTCTACTAAAGCATCTGGCATTTGTAAAAAGATTACTAATTTGCCTAGGGTACACAGTAAACGAAAAGAAATCAAAACTAGTGCCCTCTCAAGAGATGATATTCCTGGGTGCAAGCTTAAATACAACTGCCCAGATGGCTTATCTCACGCCAGACAAGCAAAGGCAACTGACTCATTACTTTCAAAATGATGGCAACAAAGACCCAGCTACCTGCAAGAAAAATTCTGCAGGCTTTGGGCTTCATGGCATCCTAATTCCATATGCAAGACTGCATATGAGGAAGCTACAATGGTATCTTAAAAAGTGTTTGGACTCAACATTGCCACAGCCTGGAAACAACAATAACTCTTATTCTCTGCCTGCAACAGGAGTTTCGATGGTGGGCACTGGACTTTCACCACAACAAGGGACAGCCTTTCACTTTGCCCACAACCAGGCAGACAGATGCATCGGATTATGCCTGGGGGGTACACATGGCAGGAAAATGTATTCAGCACACGTGGCCCGTGGACCAAATGCATCTTCATATCAATCAAAAAGAGATGCTAGCTGTACAGAATGCCCTGACAGCCTTAAAGGATCTACTACATCCAGGGCAACTATTGCTAAAGATAGACAATACTACAGTTATATGGTACATAAACAAGCAAGGGGGCACACATTCCTACCCCCTCTGCAGGCAAGCCATGACTTTGTGGAACACAGCACTGACCCATCAAGTACATCTGCAGGCACAATTCCTGCCAGGAAAGAAATACTCTGGCAGACAAAGTAAGCAGAAACCTCATGGACCTTCACGAGTGGAAACTAGATCCACAGGTCTTCAGCATAACAAGGAATTGGGGATGCCCAGACACAGATCGTTTTGCCTCCCCTCACAACTGCCAACTACAGAGATTCTGCACAAGGACTTAATCACTCAGAAGCATGGAAAGTGGATGCTCTATCATTCAGTTGGAAAATACTAACAGTTTATGCCTTTCCACCACTGCCTCTCCTCCCCAAGGTACTCCTAAAAGTCAGACAAAAGAAGCCAAAAATGATTGCCCCAGACTGGCCACACCAGCACTGGTACTCAGTCCTAAAGAGCTTGTCTCCAGGCCCAGCCTGGACTTCTCATATTCCTCATCTTCTGACTGAACAAAACAATCGGATCCTGCACAGCCAACTCAGAACCTAAAATCTGGCTGCATGGCAAATATAGCCACTCAGAACACACCTCTCTCTAAAGCTGTTATGGATGTCATTTTGGAAGCCAGGAGGCCTAGCACCAGGAAATCTTATGCAGAAAAATGGAAGAGATTCTGTGCTTGGAACCAGGCACAAGGACTTGAACCACTTGTTCCAAATATTCCTCAGATTTTACAATACCTAACTGAGATGCTGGACAAAGGCCTATCCTTCTCATCAGTTAAGATCCATGCCTGTGCCATTTCAGCACATTACAATAGGGAACCTCCTATTTTCTCACATCCACTGCTAAGACAGTACCTCAAAGGGGCAAAAAACATAAGACCCCCAAGGAGAGCACAGATACCTACATGGGACCTCAGCTTTGTCTTGGAAAAGCTCACACTGCCTCCTTTTGAGCCAGCCAATACAGAGGAGATGAAATTATTATGGAAAACTGTTCTGCTCCTAGCAATAACCAGCAAGAAGAGTCCGAGTTACAGGCATTAATGGCAGTGGAACCTTTTATCACTTTTCATCCGGACAGGGTTTCTCTAAGGGTAAACACAACATTTATGCCAAAGGTGTGGTATCCAGTGTGGCTCTTAACTAAACCATTCATTTGCCAACATTTTATCCAAATCCCCAGAATAAAGAGGAGAGACTTCTACACTCTTTGGACATGCACAGGCAGCTACACTTCTACTTGGACAAACCAAAAGCTTTCAGAAAAAATGAGCAACTGTTTGTAGCATATGCTGCAGGATCACAAGGAAAGGCTATTTCAAAGCAGACTATTTCAAAATGGATAGGACACTGCATTCGTTTCTGCTATGCACAGCATGGCAAATCAGAAGTTGAAGTACCAGCAGCATATTATGGGACTACTTCAACAGAAAATGTTGATTCCTGACTGTGCTGAACGCAAAGAATTACAGGATTTAATGCATTCTGCTGAACATGTTGGTAAACCTACTTTGCAATGTGGTTTTGATTCTTTAGAAATGTCTTGCAGGGCTGTTGTCACTGGGTCTGTACTTAGAAGGCATGCTTGGCTTAAGGAGCAAAACTTGCCAGATCATGTTAAAGCTAAATTACTGGATGCTCCCTTAAACCAAGGCCGCCTGTTTGGCAATAAAACAGAAGTCCTCAAAAAGATGGAGGAAAAAGCTAAATCTATGCAAACTGTTAGATTTCCTGCAAGTACAGCCTCCCAGATTTAAGTAGGCTTTGGTCTTCAAAGAATTGGTCCTTTCCAGTCTCTTCCAGGCCTTCAGTCCAAACCCAGGAACAGCAGACCACCTAGATTAGTCTCAGGCTACGCACAGGCTTAAGCAGTGGGGGGCTCCCACTTCCAAAGCAGGAAGTAGTAAGACACCCCTACGGAAAAGTTACGATGACTTAACATTAACCCTTCCAAGCCCTGCTCAACTGCCTGCTCCCTTAGGAGGAAAACTTGCCCTGCATGCAAAAAACTGGCAACTCATAACCCAGGACAAATGGGTTTTAAATACGGTTTTCCAAGGGTACAGTTTACACTTCCACACCCTACCAACACCAAACCAACACCAAACGGTTGGCCAGACCTACCCCCGAATCATTGGGCAGAGATGCCTCAGCAGGTTCTCTCTTCTAAGTATCAGGGCTATTCACCCTGTCCCAGCAGAAGAAAGGTGACTAGTTTTTATTCAAGACTTCTCCTGGTACCCAGAAAAGACAGCTCCTGGTGTCCTATCCTGGACTTCTCTATTCTAAACATCTTTTTGGTAATACCAAAATTCAACATGCTAACACTTCAGCTGCTTCTATGCTAGACAAAAGGTGCCTGGTTGGCAACCTTAGACTTAAAGGAAGCTTACCTGCACATTCTAAGGAAATCTTGCAGAAAATACCTATGCTTCAGGGCAGGCTCCATGCACTGTTTTCTGCACTTCCCTTTGGTTTATCTACTGCGCCCCGGGTATTCACAAAGTGTCTAGCTCCAGCCATTGCGTTTTGCAGGCAGAGAAATATTCGAATATATCCATACCTGGACGATTGATTCAGGCAGAACTATTAAAACATCTGGCATTCGTAAAGAAGCTTCTAACCTCACTGGGGTACATCATAAACGAGAAATTTCACCTAGTACCCTGCCAACAGATTGTATTCCTGGGAGCAAGCTTGAACACAACTTCCCAGATGCCTTTCCTCACTCCAGAGAAACAAGTTTGACAACCTACTTCAATTTATTGGCCACAAAGACCCAGCTATTTGCAAGGAAAATTCTGCAAGCCCTGGGGTTCATGGCCTTGCATTCTACTAATTCCATATGCAAGACTGCATATGAGGAAACTACAATGGTATCTAAAAAGTCTGTGGTGCCAACATTCTCAGGACCTGGAATCAGTGATTCCTATCATTCCTTGTATAAAGACAGTTCCTTTGGTGGGCAGAGGCCTGCTACCACAACAAGGGGCTCCCTTTCACTCTGCCCCCTGCCTCCCAAACCCTAACAGATGCATCACACTATGCATTGAGGGGCTCTCTTGGCAGGGCAGTGCATCCAGGGCAAATGGAACCCGAGTCAGATGCACCTGCATATCAACCAAAAAGAAAGGTTAGCTGTACAAATTCCCTGACAGCCTTCAAAGACCACATCCTTCCAGGACAATTATTGGTAAAGACAGGCAACACCACAGTTATGCAGTACGTAAACAAGCAGGGGGGAACCCACTCGTACCCTCTCTGCAGACTAGCCATGGCTCTGTTGAATACAGCCTTGAGCTTACCAAATGCACCTACAAGCTCAATTCCTTCCAGTCAAGTTAAATTCACTGGTAGACTACCCATGCAGAAATCTCATGGACCCCACACGAATGGAAACTGGAACCAAAAATATTCAACCTCTTGAACAAATGGGGGGACTCAAGAGATGGACCTGTTTGCCTCCCCTCAAAACTACCCGTTGGACAAATTCTGCACAAGGACTCCTCAGTCGAGCTTGGAAAGTGGATGCCGTCCTTTACCTGGGAAAGTCTCAGTTTGCCTTCCCCCTCTGCCTCTCCTCTCGATGGTTCTGCTAAAGATCAGACAGGACAAGCCAAGCACAATACAGATTGCACCAGACTGGCCACGCCAGCATTGGTACCCCCTCTTGCGCAGTATAATGCTGGAACCATGGCACCTATCTCAGACCACCTTCCCTGCTGTCCCAGCAGGCAGGCCACATTCTGCACACTCAGCTTCAAACCCTGAACCTTGCAGCCTGGCTAATTCCTTGGGCATCCCTCAGTAAGCAGGTGCTAGATGTCCTTCTGGAAGCAAGAAGGCCAAGTGCTAGGAAATCTTATGCTGAAAAGTGGAAAAAGATGCTGTTCCTGGAGCCAGACTCTGGGTGGGGGGGGGGCACAATGCCCAGCTTAACTTGTATTCTTCAGTACTTAACAGAAATGCTCCACAAGGGCCTATCATAGGTTCATAGGTAGGTACTAGGCTATTGGCCCTTGGGCCTATACAAGCCTAGCCAAAAATCTACCCTGGCTTTTCCCACCCAAGAAAATTATTTTCCTGTGCCCCTGTCAAGTAGAACCACAAGTGATCCCCAGGGTGAATTTCGTATTACCCATCCAATCAAGATTTTTCTTGAGTGCTAATGAGGAGGTCTGTTTGACTGTCTGTTCCAGAGCATGGGAAGTCTCTGGGACAGGAATCTATCCCTACAGCGTATTCTGTTTATTGTTGACAAGGTTTAGGTCCCTAGAGCGTGTAGCTCAGAGGGATTGGGATTTCTTTAAGTGGAGCATGTCCAACCGCTCTGGGTTTGACATAGCTTTGTATGTTAGGCAGAGATTGCCTCTCGTCAATTAAAATTCATGCCTCTGCCATTTCAACACTTAATACTGAACCACCCATCTTCTCACCCCTTGCTAAAGCAGTTCCCCGGAGGCATCAAATTTAAGAACCCCCCCCCCCCCCCAGGCGAGCCCCTACTCCAGCCTGGGACCTTAACTTTGTATTGGAAAAGCTCACTCTCCCTCCATTTGAACCAGCTGCAGAGTTGAAATTCCTTTCTTGGAAAACAGCCTTCCTTCTAGCCATCACTTAAGCAAGAAGAATGAATTACAGGACCTCATGGCAGTGGGGCAGTGGAGCCCTTCGTTTTCTTCCATGCAGACTGGGTTTCCCTCTGGGAACAAACCTTCCTTTATACCCAAGGTGGTGTCTAGTGCGGCCCTAAATCTGTCCATTCATTTGCCTACCTTTTTCCCGAATCCACAAAACAAAGGTGAGCGAATACTGCACTCTTTGGACGTGCACAGACTACTTGGGCTTAGTCCTGTCCAAATAAAATCTATCAGAAAATCTGAACAGTTGCTAGTTGGCTTTGCTGCAAGGGCAGAGGGGAAGGCCATTTCAAAGCAAAGAACTGGATAGCCAATTGCATTAATTTCTGGTATATGCACCATGGAAAACCTACCCCACAGGGGATAAGATCACATTCCACCAGGGCTGCATCTACCTCTGCAGCCTTCCTCTGAAGAGTCCCTGCCAGGGACATCCTAGTAGCTGCTACCTGGAGCTCTGTACATACCTTCACCAAGCATTACCACATGCTTATTTTTTCTAAATCCAGAGCTGGTTTTGCCACTGCAGTCTCGCAGGGCTTATTAGCTGGTCCTAATGCTCTGACGTCCTCTTCCCTTACTTAGCTTTGGGAATCAACCCAAATGACTGCAACAGTGAAACACTAAGAACATAGTACAGTTGTGTGCACTTACCATAAATGTAGATGTTAGTGTATTCACTGTTGCAGTCCTGGTTTCCCTCCCTCCAGCCCCCTGGCTTTCCATTTCCTTTCCTTTCTACCTATCTTCTTTATGGCAGTCTTTTATGGCAGGGGTATTTTTTGCTGGAGGTCCACACCAAGTAATAGCTTCCTCTTTTGGGGGCTCCTGACATCTGGGGCAAGAAAAACTGATGTAATGGCGTCTGCTGCATGTTTTATACCCCTGGTGACCTGACTTCATGGCAGAGGCGACGGCAACCAACACAGAAATCCCAAGACTCTGGTATTTGGGCCGACTGAGGGCTACCTGCAAGCAGATAACCTAAGTGTGATGACTGCAACAGTGAATACACTTCAACATCTACATTTATGGTATGTGTACACAACTGTACTGTCTGGAGAGTGCTCACAGATTGTTTTGCTAGGATTCCTAGTACCTTGCTTTGGTAGGGAAGATGGCACATTTTTACCCAAGACGACAACAGGATGAGTTGTCATGAGTGAGTGGATATTTGCTTTTATAAAGGAAACATCCTGATCTCCCCAGGGGTAGACATCTGGTAAGGTGTAGAGAGGGATGCAGTGCTTGAAGTCTAGACTGGACCTTCGAGCAGTTGAAGTTCCATTAGTAAGGATTACTTTAGCAGTGATCTAAAACATCTGATGCAAGTATACAGTTGTGTATTCATTTATTTTGGTATCCTTTTGTTACCTTAAGTAAGATGAGTATTTGACCCAGCACATGTTAATAGTTCTGGAAGGGATCCTGTGCTGTCTGCTTTGTAAAGCATTTACCCCCAGAATTAATTTTTGAACAAGCATTTTCTTTGGGAATCTTCATCTTGTTGCAGTCTCCTTCAATTTCAGGATTTTAGACCCCCCCCCCCCAATTGACAATCCCCTTTTTGGACCAAAAGGCATCTCGGAGGATGGTGTTTTTCTGTAAGCTAGTATATGATCATGTTTCACTGTTGCAGTCCTTACATTTGGGTAATCTGTTGGCAGGTTGCCCTCAGTCCTGAATTCCAAAGTCTTGG